>NW_019396568.1:66649-83835 GCF_000591075.1 Eurytemora carolleeae | reverse complement strand
GGATGTTGTTAAAAGGAAAAAAAAAACATTTTTATTTACAATTATATTTAACCAAATTTCAAAATTTGGGATGTATACTTTTTTTTTGATAAATTAGACAGTATTATTAAATGTATATCTATATGAAAAAAAGACATTCGTATATATGATGCGTATAGCCGGCCAAATGGCTGGACCAATTGGGCTGAATTTATTTGTGCACGCTCATGGGTGCCCGGGAGTGTCATAGGCTAAAAAACGATTTATTTTTTTATTTTTTTTTATTTCCACGGTTGTATTTGTTTTCTGTTAGTATTGTCTGAGTACGTAGTTTAATATTTCATCTATAGAATTAGAATTAGAAAAAACTGTAATTCTTACCAGGAGGGAAAATAAAAAGAAATTAAGAAGAAAGTTTTCCGCAGAAATTGGATGAAATCTTACTTTAAAACTTTCATTAGTTACAAAGTTTATAAGAGAGTGGGGAGCAATTAATACAAAAACCCTTAAAATACATGAAAAATCCTTATTATAATGTCAGCTATCAGCATGTGACATCCTTTTATGTTGCTAAAATTACATTTAAAGGGCCTGTAAGTTTTTCTATTATTAAAAGTGTTGAATTTTTTTATGCGTTAATGTAGAAATACGCAAATCACTTCTGTAGAGAAACTGCAATTGAAAATATTTTGTTTTTAACCCAAAACAGGCGGGGGGGGGGGAGGCGATTTACAATCGCAATTAATTTATGTAAAATCTTCTCCTAATAATTCAGACAAATGTTGGTATACGTGGATACAATCATAGCTGAAAACTTTAGAATTGTGGATATTGAGATTAATTAAATAATATTCAACCACTGAGTTTGCAGAATCCCGGACAGTCAAATCAGAAACCGGGAAATTAGAAAAATGTACGCGCCATGTATTGAGAGAACATTTATCGGAAATTAGTAGAAATATCCTAAAAAAGAGACAAAGAGTGGATCAACTGGGAAATTATCAATGTCCACATCGAATATTCGGATTAAGCAAGCGGTATTAAGGGTATCCTGTTCTAAAGTTCCTAGAGCTGAAAACTTTAGAATTGGATATCCTTAATCCCGATCGGGTAATGAATCTGGAGATTAATAACAAGAGGAGAACAAGCATTATTTAATCTCGATATTAAGAAAAAGGGTGGATCAAGCATTAATCCCGATATCCAACATTTAAAAAGTTGCCAGCTCAGAGCCGGAAACTTTAGAATGGATAACCTTTAATCCCAACTACTTAATCCAAATATCCACTTTGGAAACTTTTAATTTTAGTCCAATTGTATTTTAATCTCGAGATTATGTTAGTCTCGAGATTAGCAAAAAGAGAGGATCAAGCATCAATCCCGATATCCACCATTCAAAAGTTGCCAGCTCAGGTCAGATTTCTGTAAATCAGAAATGGAAATAAGAATTTCATGAGTTACTTAAAATTAAAGATAATATTTTGCAATATCAAGATCTCAAACATAATAAAAATTAACATTTTATGTATCGACTAAAAAGTTATTTCATATATATTTTAACATTGTTGTAATTTTTTTGTGTTTACGAATTAAACAAAGGTTAGAAATTTTAAGTTGTTCAAGAAAAAAAAATCGGTTGCCGTAAAATAACCTAATTTTAACAATCATAATTTGAAATATATAGGACAAGTAAGAACCACTAAAGGCTCTAAAAGCCTGATTCTGTTATAATTTAGAGCTTGACTTAAATTCTTGTTATGTTTAGATGGTCCCCATACAGTTACCAGAACAACATGGAGAAGTATATTGACGATGATGAAAAAAGATATTTCAATCTCAAGGAATGCCTTTGGTTCTGTATGACTTCACTCACACCTCAGGGAGGAGGTATTTGTATGTTTCATGTGTTTTATTTTCCTACCCTTCGATTCTGCACAGTTGTAAATTGAACCCAGCGTAATTATTTTCATATAATTTTATTTTACTATTGCAGCATAAGATATTTTAAATAAAGTAGCTGAAGGGTCCGGCGTTGTCCGTGAAATGTTAAAAAAAATTTAAAAATTCGAATTAAAAAAAATTGACATTCTAAAAAACGATTTTAAAAAATCTAATTATTTTTAACCTATGTTAACCCCAAAGTACCCATGGTTTCCTAAAAAAAATGTATTCGTTCCAGCCGTTTAACCAAATATAGCTGACATATATACAGGGTTACCCACAAAGGATGAGACTTTTGTACGGAATTTGTGCAGTCTGTTTTTTTGCATTCAGGTTTCCTTGTTCATGCCAAAACTGGTTTATTTTTGTGCTTAATAATTTATTAAACCATCAAAATACTAAATTAAATGAAGAAACAAAAAATCAATCTACAAATTAAAATAGTTTAAGAGTTTAGGGTCCTCTTTACGAGGGGAGGAAGGCCAACCACATAAATCTCTAGTCCGAACCACATTCTCTGAGATTGATGTGGTTGGCCTTCTTCCCCTCTCTTTACAGTCACATAATTTGTGGGTAACCCTGTATATATAATCGAAGAACTTTATTATATAGATTTTCAAATCTAATGATTACTGTTTACAAATTCTAATCTTCTAATCCCTCTATCTTTTCAAACTTGGATATTTTCAAAGCTTAAAAGAAACTGTCATTGCAATTACCATTAAAAGGAGGCCATGCCCGATTCACAGCTGTACCTTTTAAACCTTTATCTGATACAAAATAAGGAATACGTTGTTGTTTTTCTAGCCTCAGTGATAAAGAGATATAGAGAAACCACAATTTAAAATAATAAACTTTAAAAAAGAATATTATTGATATATCATGCTTGATCAGATAGAGGTTGTTTACGGTTCACAGTTCAAAGTCATCTGAAAAATTATGTCTGTACAGTCCATTTAAAATATCAAATGTCATCAGATTTCAAAGATACAGGTTTATTCACAAAGGACGAGACTTCAGAGACGATTGTACATAATTTGTATTGTCTGTTTCCTTTGTTTCTATGTAGATATGTATATTTATGATTCCATGCAATTGTAAACTTATTTCTTATATTTTGCCTTATTAAATTGAATAAGCTATAAATTCAAGGAAAGGAAACTGTCTTAATTAAACTTGGAATCGACAAATTTAAATTTAAAAAGTTTTAGTTCATCTTTACAATCTCATCCTTTGTGGGTATTATTATAAACAAAGTTGTAAATCAATGCTGGATCCTGAGATTTACATCATAAAAGTTCTGATTTAATTTCAAAGATAAATGGATTGAAACATTAGGGATTTCGTTCATTTCGTAATTTCATAAGAGGTCAACACTTTTTAGTAGGATATCTTTAATCTTACACCCTTGATCCCGATATCCAATATAGGCATTGGTATGATCACTACAGGATACTGAAGAGGAATTAAATTAATACGTAAGTAAATACGTCTTTTGCTAAGGTGAGGCTCCTAAAAATCTGTCTGGTAGATTAGTTGCTGCCACCTGGTGGCTTTTTGGTTTCATCATCATTGCTTCATATACTGCTAACTTGGCCGCTTTCCTCACCGTTTCTAGGTAAGTTAAAAAACGTCGATGTTCTAGGTTGGAAACGTCGATGTTCTAGGTTGAAATCGTCGATGTTCTAGGTTAAAAACGTCGATGTTCTAGGTTGAAAACGTTGATGTTCTAGGTTGAAAACGTCGATGTTTTAGGTTAAAAACGTCGACGTCGATGTTCTAGGTTAAAAACGCCAATGTTCTAGGTAAGTTAAAAACTTCGATGTTCTAGATTGAAAACGTCGATTTTCTAGGTTGAAAACGTTGATGTTCTAGGTTGAAAACGTCGATGTTTTAGGTTGAAAACGTCGATGTGTTTAGGTTGAAAACGTCAATTTTCTAGGTTTGTCGATGTTCTAGGTTGAAAAGTGTTTCATTTTGATAAATTCTCCTTGGTTTCTAAAGCAAGTCACTTTTGTAGAGTAATTACAAAGGAAAATAATCAGTTTTCAAAATGATAACATAAATACATAATTTAAACTTTATCAGAAAAAAGCTTTTAAGAATATTGTTGTTAAATTCGATAAATGGAGAATTCCGTTAAGAGTCTCTTTAATCTCTTTTCCTTGATTACACTTCCATATCTAGGTTGGAGACCCCTGTTGAAAGTTTAGAAGATTTAGCCAAGCAATACAAAATCAAGTGAGTTTAGAGAGACAATTTAAATAAGATTACAATACGTCAGACATAGATTTATTCACCTTCAGGAAAGAATTGTGGTTGAAATTTGTATAAAAATGCAAATCAAATTGAGGATACCATTGTAAATCCGGCCTTGCCATTTTTACATGGAGGGTCACTTGACATTACGTTTACCAGTTCCTTTAAGAAAAGTAGACTAGTTGATGATGTTCAACCACTTCTCTTGTGGGCCAGTTCAAGCAAAAGAAAAGTGCTTGAACCACTTCTACGCGGTTCAACCATGTCTCGCTATTGATTAAATCTGATCCAAAACTTATTTTACGAACAAACTGAGATTAAGATGTATTCCTTCATTTGCTCCCCATCAAAAATTCCATCTCAATTTTCTTTTTTCTAATCTTGATTACTTACAAATCAAGATTTACAAACTAGAAAATGTATTACTACACACTTGTAAAGAAAACTGTAAATATAATAAACAAAATTTAAGAAAAAATATAAATAATATTAATTATTTCAGACGCATTTAATTTTTCATTAAAGTTCCCTTTCTTAGCCAAGAAATTCTTAAATAGATGTATTTTGTTTTAGAAATGTACTTTGATAAGATCCTGTTTTGCTTCTTGTGATTTTAAATAAAAAATATTTTTATTTAGGTATGCTCCTAAAAACGGTTCCTCTGCAGCAGTCTATTTCCAAAGAATGGCTTATATTGAAGAAAGATTCTATGAGTAAGTATTTTTCACCCCAAATGCTTATTCTTTTTTTTATTTTATCGAGTAAGAATGAAATATAAACTTTGATCGTTGAATATTTTCAACTTACTGACATCTTAAATTCTGAATCGACCTCCTTCTCTCTCTTAATTAATTCTGCAAATGATATTTAACTTCTTAAATTGATACAATTTTGAAAAGTTCTGTCCATTGAGTTTTCAAGGATGAAAATCCAACATTATTAAGTGGGCCTCACGAGAGATTAAGTTTGACATATACAGATGCATGAAAGAAAGCGTTTGTCAATATATCTTTGCAATCTTATAGTGCAAACCTTTTATATTATTTGAGCTAACATGATGCATAGCGTGAATGGTGTATGATGTAAGGTTGCAAAGATATAGAATTAATCTCTTAAAATTTGTTTAGTTCCATTAAGCAGTACTTTAAAAACCCTTGCACTTAAGCCAAAAGTGTGACCCCCCCCCCTCCATACCTAAAAAACTGTTGCATTTAAATTGTAAACTATACATAATCATGTTTTTATCTTTTATTCCTCTTTAACAATTAAATTTGCATTTGAACACGAGCCAAACGATATTTGCTGCGCTTTAGAACAAGTTTTATGTTCTTTATCCTTTTGCTTCTAGTTTGCCAAGATTTAGTTTAATTCAACCTTTTGATGTTGAAAATAGAATATATTGGATTTCCTAGTTTAGGACAGGTTTAAATACATTTGCACCATATCTTGCCTTTCTGAATGTTAATCATAAATAGGCGGGGGGGGGGTTAAGCCATCCGTACTATTGTTTTTTTGTCCTTGCACTCATATTTGTGAAACCATCATCTTAGAATTTCTTGATTTGTATAACACAGAAATTTAAAGGATTTTCTTTGCAGAAAAAATGTATTGATGTGGCCTTTAAAAAGGCACGTGTCACATGCTATTATTTGTTAAAAACAAAAACTTTGTTGCTAAGTTAACCTCCCAGGCACCGCAACCTTTGAAGTAAGGGGGCGTTCAAAAAAGTTAGCTTAATAACTTTGAATGTTAGGGTTTATTCTAATTATGTACACTCTATCTACTTTATCTACTGAACAGGATCTGTACTTTTTATGTGAAAGATCAGTACTATTTATTTACACTCTACTGTACAGGATCTGTACTAATTATGTACACTCAAGTGCACAGGAACTATACTATTTATGTACACTAAACTGTAGAGAATCTGTACTATTTATGTACGCTAAACTGTACAGAATCTGTACTATTTATGTACACTCTGTTTGTTATTATGGGACTAAACTTAATAACATCCATTCATTCATGTTATTATGGGACTAAACTTAATAACATCCATTCATCCTTGTTATTATGGGACTAAACTTAATAACATCCATTCATTCATCCCATTATGGGACTAAACTTAATAACATCCATTCATTCATCCCATACCAGTATTTTAAAGGTGACACTCTGTGGAAAAAGGGGAATGCCTTATTTAAATCGGCAGCCTTTTGTCTGATCATCGAAAGCAGAAAACTCCGCGTGTCTATCTCTAAAATATTGTTAAATTGGCAAAAAAAAACTGGAGTGTACGCTTGTGTACAATGTGCAAACTCAACGCAGCTCCCCTTACAAAAATTTCTCAAAGTTATTGTATGTTTCAACAAGGTTTTTCAAAAATCCAAATATATATTTTCTTCGAATTCTTTTCTCAAGATGAATTTCAAGCCGCCTGAAATAGATATTTTAGTAACTTTCAGAGGGTTTCCTCTATACTGTCATTTATCTAAAGCACATTTAATTTCTGCGTTCCACCCTCCCCCCCCCCACACATCCAGTCACTTTCAACTAAATTCTTTTGAAGATTAATTCTAAAAATGTGGGATATAATAATATTTCGGTAAAATAACATAATATTTAATGTAATATTCCCATAAATTGTATTAGTATGTACTCTGTACACTAAGCTGTAGTTATTTTATTTATTTGTACTTATTTGTACACAATTGTACTAAATTAAACTTACTTGTGCTCAGTTGACTTATGTTTTACTGTCTGTAGATTTGGCAGAGTATGCAGGAAGCCAAACTCCCTGACACTGATGAGGAAGCCTATGCTAGGTAAACTCACAGAAGCTTTTGAATGTCGTCTGTTTTTAAATCCTAATAAGTGCATGGTTGAACGGGTAAAAAGCGATGTGCACGGGACAAATCTTTCATAAGTTTTGTTCCAAACA
Source organism: Eurytemora carolleeae (assembly GCF_000591075.1). NCBI lineage: Eukaryota > Metazoa > Arthropoda > Copepoda > Calanoida > Temoridae > Eurytemora > Eurytemora carolleeae. Next base: position 76,715 of record NW_019396568.1, on the reverse strand, counting down.
ATTTGACTCACCTAAGTTAAGATTTAGGAGTCTTCATCTAAATGTTAATCAGGTTCAGGTTCTCGGCATAAAATATATCAAACTTAATGTATCTATGTTTTGGCGGGAAATTTACAAAATAAATCTCAAATGTCCACCTAGGCCTCCATTTTCTAATCTTAAATTGAGTTTATACTCCAGTAAAATGCATGAAGCTAGATATTCTGCAATCTGAGGTTTATATATACATGCATATATATAAATAGGTATATATTTGAATATATTTATATTTGTTTGTAAATTCTAAATATTTGCAGAGTCCGGGCCTCTCCATCCTCCTCAGAGGGTTTTGCATTCCTAGGTAATCATTGTTTAACCTTGCGAACTTGATGAACCAGGGGAGGAGCTTTACAAAATTCTAACATGGTTCATTTTTAAACTCGTTGCCTTAAATAAAATAAAATCAAAAGTTCGGGGTTTTGCGCATTGAGAAATGGAACTTTGCAGGTTATTTCTTAACCCTGTCCCTATTGGGCTATTTTCGTCTGATAAGGATTTGGGGGTGCCTTAGATCAATAAGATAGGGAAGTGTGATACATGTAATAGTTCAACTTTCCTCTATCTTTAACCCTATCTCTGCTGGGGTACTTGAAAACCAGGATATGACAATTGATACATCATTGGAAAGCTCTTGTGCTCTACTTTTAGAATCTGAAAAAAAATTTGCATATTTGCAAAAATTGAATTTTTTTATCGCAAAATCCAGTTATATAGTAAAAATGTTTGCCAAAAAAAAATTGTCCAAAAAATGAAAAATTATTCATTTTTGAAAAGCCCTTGACCATGCCATTTCAAATATGCAAAAAATTTTGCAAAATTTTAAATAACCTGATTTTTAATCAAGAAAAACTAAAAATGTGCAAATTTCCTTTGTTTGCAAAAAATTTGCAATTTTTTTCGCAAAACTTGTGCAGTTCGTTTCCTTATGTCAAAGGCTTTCCAAAAAGCTAAATTTTATCAAAATCTGACAAGTGGAAGTGGGTCAAAACAAAGATTTAGTTTGTTACAGGAAAAAGCAGACATTCAGGCAGTGTGCCTGAAGACTCAGGCAGTTAGTATTAAAGCTCGGTTTTAGGCCTAAAGGGAGGGCTTTGGGTATGTAGGAAAAGTCAGAAAATTTCAACAGCCTCAGACCAATACTTTTTGAGTTATGTAAAAAAAACTACCAGCAGGAATAGGGTTAATGGTTAGGGTGCCAGGGAAGATTTTTAAAAAGTTAAAAAAGTACCTCGGAAAAATGTTCAAAAATAAATATTTTTAACTTTTGACAAATATTAACATATGTGACACATGTTATTACATCCATTTTTTTAAAGGCTTTTAAAATACATGCGAAATTTCGCAAAAAAAAGCACATAAATTTTGCAGAGAAATACGGTCCATTAAAAAGATTCTTACTTGGCTGGCTCATGGCTAACTGGTGGGTAAACGTACGTGGACAGACAGAATCTCAGAAAGACAGCTGGAGAAATCTGCAAATTCTCATCATTAAACATATATCAAAATAAAGAATAATAAAACTTAAAATGTAGAGCTCTCAAAGCAGAGAATTCCACACGTTTTGTTGCAGCTACAACACTTAAGGAATTCGTGGAATATTTTTTTTCACGAAAATATTTTCGCAAAATGTTCCCATTTTCGCGAGAAAAATATATTGTGAAAAGTTTACAAGGTTTGCATTTTTCGCTTTATTCATTTTCGCAAAAAAATGCAAAAAGTTTGCGAAATGCGAACGAAAGTTTTCGCTGGAAACCCTACCTGTTGCTTACTTGATAAAAAGTTTTAACCGCTTTTGATATTTTGAAACGCCAACCCGACATTCGACTGTCCTCCACCCTACCCTATGCATAACAAAATTGTTTAGCAAAATTTTTTCACAACTATGAAGTTAAAAAATGAAGAAGCTTTAGCGTTCTAATATTAGCCGTTTTTATATTTTTTTTTTATAAAATCAAACACGGGGAGGGTGGACCCTCCCCCCCCCCTTATTGTTATAGGGTTAATTCCCTCAGATATAAACAATGAACCTTGATCGCAAAACTGTCTTGAGGTGTTTTGTGCACAATCTAATACTCAACACTTTCTAGAATTGTCAGTTTTAACTTATATCCTAATATAGATATTTTCACCCTGACTTTGCAACACAATCTAGTTTACAAAAGACCCTAAATGTATTGTTGCTGTAAAATGATTTCATGAATGGCGTAGAATTACAATTAAATAAAACTCTGGACTAGGAAGACAACTGGTTGACTCGAGTTATGATTTTGAATTGTCCAAGGAACATGAAACACAGAAATAGTGGATTGTACACATCTCATTTTACTTGATAAGCTACTGGTAAAACTATGTGATTTTTAACCTAATCAAATACACATAAGATTGTGTAAATGTCGTCTTTTTAGTCAAAAGTTTTGTGGATCCCACTGTAGAAAAAAATATGGTCAATAATTTCCTCAGAAAAAATTGGGAAAAAACTGTAAAAATATGTCTGAGTTTACCCAGCCTCCACTAGATAGATGGAGACGGTCAAAACTAACTACTAAGGGACATTAATAAAAGACTTCATTATGTGACCTCTAAAATCATTATGTTTAGGTTTTAGGTATGAGATTAGCAAATTTATTAATCCCAAAACTTAAATTTAGATAACTTTTGCTCTTCTCAATTGCTCTTTCGTAAAAGGACATGATTTCAATCTAGCGTGCAATTCACTTTGATGTGTCGTGACTTGAAATAGAATATAAATTAGAATAATATAGAAATATACATCCCTTGTTATTTTAATTCAACTTGAAGTAGGGAAACATGTGGGACAAAAACGAAGAAAAATATTTGGTATTAAAATAAAATTTATATTTCTTAATATGGACACCAATATATATTTAAAATTTTAGAAACATACCTTTTATTACTTGCCTTTGTTAAGATTGTAGCTACATATTTACATATTTATTTCTATGCCCATGTGAGGTTTGCATGATGGGAAGAGGGTATATAAGTCATCAAAATTTACAAATATTCAAACAACTTAGTGACAATAGACTTAAATAAGAAAAACATTTTCTAACTACGTAGTAACAATTAACTTAAATAAGTAAATACATTTTCTAACTACGTAGTAACAATTGACTTAAATAAGTAAATATATTTTCTAACTACGTAGTGACAATAGACTTAAATAAGTAAATATATTTTCTGACTAATTAGTGACAATAGACTTAAAACTTTCTGCATTTCTCAAGAAAGAGACAAAAAAATCATCCTGAAAATTCACAACAATTTCAAAGTTTGATTATTTTCATTTTATTTTTTTTAGTTGTTGAAACTCAATAAATAGATGAAAGCTTTGAAGTGAAAGAAAAAAATTAAATTTCAAATGAAATTAAATATTTTTATCAAATTCCCATTTCCATATAAAGTATCAACTGTAAGTGCAAAATGTAAGCTGATGCCTTAAAAAGAAAAGAAAATTTGGATTTTTTCGTCAGTTTAACAATCATAGTAAATATGCAGAGGGTGAGTTTTTATATTTATCTAGCTAGGAATTTACCTATAATCATTCTCATGACTTATCTTAACACTTAACTTCTTCTGATTTATTTTAGGTTCTTTATCTTTCTGATAACTGAGGCCGTCTCAGTACTCGTACTATTTTTTAACTAAAGAAAAGTTTGGTCGTCTGTTATTATTTTTTTTCTTTAAACATTTATAGAAAATTTCCTGAAAGAGTCATGATAGCAGAAAACAAAACAGAACTATGATTTTTCTGTTTAAAACTAACCCATATAATCTACTCTAAGTAAAGCTACTTATGTCTAACACATCTTTTATCTCATATTTAACCAGCTAATTGGTTTAAAATATGAATGAAAAGTAGGATTTGTGTTGGTATAAAATGTAAGTTTTGTGTTTGCTATAAACTACAAACCAGATAACTTTAAAGTAATTAGGAGAAAGCACTGAGATTAAGTATGCACAGCTTCTGGACCCTTGTAATTTAATCCAGGTAGGTCCAGGACCCTTGTACTCTAATCCAGGTAGGTCAAGGACCCTGTAATCTAATCCAGGTAGGTCCAGGACCCTTGTACTCTAATCCAGGTAGGTCAAGGACCCCTGTAATCTAATTCAGGTAGGTCCAGGACCCCTGTAATCTAATTCAGGTAGGTCCAGGACCCCTGTAATCTAACCCAGCTAGGTCTAGAACCAATGTAATCTAATCCAGGTAGGTCCAGGGCTATTGTAATCTAATCCAGGTAGGTCTAGAACCAATCTAATTTAGATAGGATATAGGTCCAAGAACCATATTAGTTGAACTATTAAAAGAATAGTTGTTTGATAGATTTTCTTTAAAGAGAATATTCATTAATTTAGGAAACTTTTAAACTTTTTAAAAAATCAAAAAAAATTAGGAATGTTTAAAATCTTTTACAAATACTTTGCTTGGTAAATTGTCCTCGATTTTATCCAACGAACTTAATTTTGAATTTAATTCTAAGTAGATATTTTAGACATCAAATCTTTATTTGATAAGCTAAAAATATTAAAAAAAGATTTCTTTCACCAAATGTTTTTAAAAGGTTCACTCCGGGATTGCATCCCGTAAACCGTATGCTATTGCTCTACAGAAAGGATCTCCTATCAAGGAATTGTATTACTTATTTTTATTGCAATGAAAAAAGTTGGGTTGTCTTTGTTTGTTTTGCTTATTTTTTTTTATTGATCTGATCTTTACTTTAGCACGCCAAAATGGTAAATGTTCCAAATTTAGTTAAATTGAGACTTGTGTCAAAAATAAATCCTAGTAACAAAAAAATAAGATTGACTTAAATAACGAATAATTCTTTTGATTTAGATATTTTTTTTGACTGGGGCGTAAAGAAGAATGTAAAACCGGGATTTACTTGTCTTAAAATGTTTTAAAATCCTAGCTCAGAATATTATTTTAGCTTTACGTATTTATTAATATTAAACGAATATAACTGCATTAACCATAAAATTAGTTTATTACAAACAACACAGAAGGAGAAAGTCCAATCTATACGAAATTGCCGACACAACTTTGTGACCTCTTAACTCCTCCTGTTTTAAAGCATATCAAAAGCAAATGTGTTAAAAACTAGAAATTCATAAAAATGTTGTTCATGTGCAATTTAGTGTCTATACCATCTTTTTGATATTTCATTTTATTTTAAAAATTATTGTTTCAAAGTAATAACAATATGCAGAATCAGATGAGCGAAATGTAAGTCTTAAACTCTAAATGAAATGTTCTGCATTGCATGAAGTTTAAATATTTTCGAATTAAATGCATTTTGGAATTGAACATATTCTCTACTCTGAAAATGATTTTAAAGTTTGGTGTAAGGGATTATTATATAGACGTTAATTTAAGTGACCATCATATTTCTCAAACATTTTTAAATATAAATTTTTGAAAAGCCCTTGACCATGCCATTTAAATATGCAAAAAATTTTGCAAAATTTTAAATAACCTGATCTGTAATTAAGAAAAACTAAAAATGTGCAAATAATTTCCAAAAATGTCTTAGCAAAATTTGTGCAATCCGTTTTCTTATGTCAAAGGCTTTCCAAAAAGCTAAAAATTATCAAAATCTGACAACTGAAAGTGGTTCAAAACAAAGATTTACAATGCCCGGTTTTAGACCTCATGGGAGGGCTATCGGTATTTAGGAAAAGTCAGAAAATTTCAACAGCCTCTGACCAACACTTTTTGAGTTATGTAGAAAAACTACAGAGGGGGGGATCAATTTGATTCCCCTCCAAGCGGGAATAGGTTTAAAGTGGCACGCACGAATCACAACGGTTCCTTCATCAGCCTTGTCTTATTCGGAATGAATGAGATATCCACATTATTTTTTCGAAAATTTATAAATTTTCGCATTCTATTTAAAGGGTTAATTTGATTTCAATTCTTAGGGTTTCCAAGGGGATTTTACTGGCGCGCTATTTTCAGCCCTGTAATTTCCTCCCAATTCCACGGTATTCCGAACTTTTCCGGATAGGGTTTCCACGAAATGGCTAAATCTTTTGCGCAAAATTTGCGCTATTTTCGCGCAAATTTTTTTTGCGAACTTTTGCGCTATTTTTGCGCATGGAACGCAATAAGTTTTGCGCGGTTTTGCGCTATTTATTTTGCGCAATTTGCGAAAAACCGGAAATATTTTTTGCGAAAAAAGCGCATGAAACGAAATTTTAGTTTTGCACAATTTTTTTGCGCAATTTGCGCAAAACCGCAAATTTTATGCAAAATGTAACTTTTTAGTCAAATTGTCAAAAATTGATATTCTAAGCTTAGAATTAAAAACTGAAGATTTATTCCATACATAAAAAAAATATTAACATACGAGAATGATAACGATTATACCACACTCAATTGGTTACTTCCAGTTACAAAAAGTTTAAATTAAGGGACCAAAATTAATAAAATAGAAATTAGAGAGTGTGAAACTTGGCAATATTTTAATCCTATTAAATGATTTCAAGTGACCCTTTAAAGCTTTGCCTAATCAAGTATGAATTATATTCTTAAATGTTTTTAATCAAATTTCTAAAATCTTTTTGAACTCATATAGAATAATGGAAGAAAGTAACCAATGCCTGAAGAATCCACTTTTAGGAAATATGCATGTCCAAAACTAAAATTGTCGAGAAAATTGTGAGATTTGAACTCTTCTTAACTGTCATTGGTCAATTATGTAAAATTGACCAATAGGAAGATTTTTCCAGAATTGAATTCTAAGAAACACATACGTCGTCACCAACCGTTTGAGTTTTACGAAATTGCGGAATTGCGCAAAAATCTAGTTGCTGAATTGCGCAAAACTTGAGTTTCGCAAAAGCGGAATAGGGCAATTTTGCGCGAAATGACTTTTGCGAATGATTGCGCATATTGTTGTTTTTTTCGCGCAAAACTGATGCGCAAAGAAAGAAAAATTTTGCGTTTCGTTCCGCAAAAGTTTTGCGAATGGAAACCCTATTTCCGGACAATACGAGAACAGATGCGTGCAATTCTGCGCAAAGGAATTCCAATTGGAAACCCTTTTTTTCTTCAGATACAATGAAAAAAAAATTGTCAGAATTGATCTCTTTTCAATCAGGAAAAATGACGACATCTTCTTGATTATTTTTCAGATAACGTGTTAAAGGGAACCGTTTAAAATCAAGCGTATTGTTTTTTATATGGAATACGAGGGTAGTTTATTTAATACCTAGCAGAATAATAAAAGGACAGAAAAATAGAACATCTCAAGGTTATAATACAAGGAAAGGTAATTTCAGTTGCGAATACTCTGCGTACATATTGAAACCAGTTCTCTCAGCCTCTCAGGGCGGAATTTGTAAACAAGAATAGATGCATCAGTGTTGGTTTAGTATCCGAGGAGATTAAAAGCATTATATTTTGATAATTTTGATAATTCACATGAATAGTTTCCTATGACCAGAATACTTCATTGATTTTTCATGTAAAAGATGGATCCCATATCAGGCTTCGACATCAGTCTTGTGCTTACATTACCGCCCAGAGACAGTACACTGCAGTACAAAAGATGCGCACACCTATGAAATAACTTTCCTTGCATTATAACTTTTGAACACTTAAGCATGTCTCGTTAAAGTTATGATATGGTGTACAGTACACTGTACTTTTATTGTTTAATCACACGGTAAGTAATCATTTATGATAAGTTAGTTTTCATGAATTTTTCAATTATAACTATATATATATAAAGAAATAACAGAAGAAAAAAACAAAGATTTAGTACGTTTTTGCTGTTAACTTCTGTAATAGAAAAAAAGATTTTTATTTAATAAAATCAGTATAAGAATCTACAAAAAAAACCTAGTATCCTTTTAAAAAACTTTGCCCAAATCTGAAAGAAATGCTGTGACAAAAAAAAAAGAATATTTGTAAGGATATATCATTGCTTAATAAAAATGTGACGTCATCATCTTTCTCATGTTTTGAGATAATTATTCCCAAAGTTTTCAGACAACAAAAAAACATAATTTATAATTTATGAAGTAGTAATATATATTTGTCTGTTTGTTTGGATGTGCAATCATAACTCGTGATACCTCTGGACCGATTTGCCGCAAACTTTGTTTGGGGAATGTTTTTTGCGTGGTTTATAAGTGCCAAATTGGGTATGTTGACTTTGGTTGGGAAAACTCCAGGCAAAGCTTTAGATTAACATATTTCCAGCTTCCATGGATGCCAATATCTTACAATTATCTTAATCAACTCAACGTACCATAGAGGGTATATATGTAAAAAAAAAATGGAATTTTTTAAGTAAGATCTACTAGTAACGATTACATCACAACTTATTTAGATTAAAGAAAGGTTTCACGAAATCGTCAATTGCTACACACTCTAATTACTTTACAATAGGATGTTAAAGTAAACATTTGAAATTTCATTTTCAAAAGAATCAGGTTGAAGAGATAAAGGGATTAGAAATTATAGTCTGAGACAAATACTCAGTTCCTTTCTAACATATCCCTTCATTTCAGATAAGGGTTTAACAGATACTGTATATTTGCCCATTAAATGCACTTTTTAATCTAATAGCCATTTGTTGACAATTCCTTTAAAGGGACTGTAAGCGTAATATTGTTGAGCCCTTCATACAAAGAGTGGAATTCCCGGTTTACAGGGCTAGCCTTTACATCTTTGATAAAACACTAAGTGTAGAGAACTCCATGTTTTTATCTTGCCCAAATATTTAAATTGCAGTAAAACTGGAGTGTGCACAAATGTACAATGTGAACTCAAAGTAGCTAATGTTATTTATACATATTCTTCGAAATTCCAGAATATGTTGTGTCCAAGGCGATTTCTATAAATTAAATATCAATAATTCCAAACTATAAACATTTTGCAACCAAAGTGTACAACAATTGCATGCGTTTTTGTAGATATGAAAAAGAAAAAGTAATTCATCCTTAATCAGTTAAAGGTTTAATATAGGGGGCCATGGACACCACACTCTATAAATGGAGAGTTACTTTAATTAACGCCTGTACAGTCCCTTTAAGTAGTAAAGTTTTTCTAATAAAAGTTTTAGTCCTCCGGCTCTATTCTGCTCTTGTAAAGTAGAAAAATATACAGTATTGTCAGATCGACGCAAACTTTAAAGTTTCATAAAAAAATTGTTTAAATTTCAGAACAATAAAAATTATGTTAAGATTTGAACATCTTGATTTTATTCAAGTAATTAATATCTAACAAAATTATTCTTTATCTCTGGTAATGTGGAGAGCCAAAATTAAATTAATTAGAAAATGTTCATTCATAAATATATTTGCTTAAAATAAACATATCGTAGTTCTGTTCCACAGTTTTATGTGTTCCACTGTACCCAAACTATTAAACCTTTTCTCTTGTATGAAAGTATAAATTGTAATTTTGTTTACTTTACTGCATTTCAACGTGCACAGAATTATGAAGTAAAAAAAAGTAAAAAATATTTTAAATCATGAAGTTTCTAAATGTTTACTTCCAAAAACATATTTCTTTACTTTGTTTCAATTTAAAGAAAACCCTGTAAATAATGAATAAAAAGGTTCTAAATTGAACATATTTAAACTAATGTTGCTTTAAAATAATGCAAACTTTAATATGAGAAATACACAACATTTATTTCTCAGTATATTATAGCACAAAAGGGGTAGCTGGAATTTTGGGAAGTGAAACTTTGGTTTAAAATATATTTACTTTTGCCGCATTTTTAATTTAATTTATTACATGAAATCAGTCAGGCACTTTTTACGGAGAAACCATAGTTGAAAACATGATCAAATTTTAAAATATTTTTTCAAACAAAGCTAAAGGGAATTGGACATGGACGTATTTGACATTAATAGTTTTTTACGCAGAAATATGATAAAACACATATATTTTTTTATTTCTGCCTTTTCACTGTCAAAAAAAACCTTTTCAAACTTTAAAATAAACCTACTTTATCACTAGATACGGACTTAGGGGGGGGGGGGCAACGAG
>NW_019396568.1:2103-66581 GCF_000591075.1 Eurytemora carolleeae | reverse complement strand
TCCCCCCCCCTAGAAAAAGGCCTTAGAGAATAGGTATAGGGTTGAAATGCATGTTCATAGCCAAATTTTTCAAGACCAGCTATTTAAAAAAAAATTATATTGATAACTTTTATAGTTTGGGTGCTAGGGAAAAACTCCTGAAAGGACAAACTTCTGAAAGGACAAACTCCTAAAAGGACAAACTTCTGAAAGGACAAACTCCTGAAAGGACAAACTTCTGAAAGGACAAACTCCTAAAAGGACAAACTTCTGAAAGGACAAACTCCTGAAAGGACAAACTTCTGAAAGAACAAACTCCTGAAAGGACAAACTTCTGAAAGGAAAAACTCCTAAAAGGACAAACTTCTGAAAGGAAAAACTCCTGAAAGGACAAACTTCTGAAAGGAAAAACTCCTGAAAGGACAAACTTCTGAAAGGAAAAACTCCTAACAGGACAAACTTCAGTAAAAACAAATTTCTTACAGGACAAACTTATTAAATAACACAATCATGAAAAAAAAAACCCCTAAACGGAAAAATTTCTGAAAGGACAAGCTTTCAAAAAGACAATTTTCTAAATATTCAAACTTCTAAAAGGTCCAAATTCGTAAATGTTTCTGTACCATGGGTTTAAAACTTGGGCCTTTCTTTTCGGCTAATCCTATTAAATGAACTACATAGTGTTAAATACTAAAAAGGAGTCAGCTCTGCAGCTAGGGGATTAGTAAGAGTCAAAAAAAGTGTGTTAAATCTTAATATCTAAAGTTTTATATTATTGCGTTATTTATTCCGCAGTTGTTTCTTTAAAGAAGTTCGTCCTCCTCAATGAATTCACAATGCCTGAAAGAGCCCTTTTTTGCATGTTTGCGTTCCATTGGCATGTTTAACATGGTATATAATCGTTGCATTTACAATGTACATATTACATGAGCATATTTTAATAATCGCATCTTTAAGAAATCTCTCATATTTTTTTCAACTTTATAAAGTTTAAATTTGTGAAAACATGGGTCCATGTTTGTAATCAGTATGCAGGCTCTACTCTTAGTTTCTCACCAAGTTCAAGCTTTAGTTTGCAAATATGGACAAAAAAAGTTTAAAGAAAAGTTTATGTTTTTGCATTAGCTCCCCCCCCCCCCCCTTCTACACACACTTTTGACATGATAGATCAGAAGTGCTTACAAAGTTAAAGAATGAATAAAATCTACTTTTAGATTTGTTTTAATCAAATTATGAACGCATGCTTGTGGAGCTAGATTTTGTACATAAAGATAATCCAAAATAAAGTAATTCAACAGAATAATCAAAGGTTGACAACTTTTAAATAAACAGAAGAAAAAAATTTCCCGCGAAGAGATTAACTAAGCTGATTGCAGTTTAACTAAACCGACCGTTTATTGGTCAATTCTCTAAAATTATAGGAAAAGAGAGAAAAGCATTGGTTTAGTCCTTTCTTCAAATATCTAAATTGCATAAAAATCTATTTTTTAAGGATTTTAAAACTTTTAAATCAGCGTAAGCTCGAGACTTTAAAGGAGAGATGGTGGAATCAAAATCCTAAGAAGAAGGTAAACCACACCCGTCTAAAAGTTGTATCCGAGCCGGTACAACACGTATACTGTATGTATATGCCTTTAGTAGTACCGTCCAGTCCGGCTAATGTAGCCTGACAAGATCACAGGGAAACACTAAAAACAATAATCCCCCCATCCCCATGCATCCTTTCTAGACCGGTTTAATCTGATCGTTTTTTTGTAATTAAAATGAAATTGACTAAATTAAAAAAGAAGTGGAAAATAAAAATAAAAAAAGTTAGATTTAATAATTGTATTTTCAAAATTTTAGAAGAATGAAAAGCTTTTTAAGAAATTTTTTTGCCATTTTTCGCATCCATAAACCTTCCTTGGGATCATGAAAGGTCCCTTACAAATTTTGGGCTCGATCAGTTCAACCATTTTAAGGTTCTAACACCAAAGCAAAGTAATATATATTGAAGATCCACACTCGAATTACCGCTGACTTGTAATTTGGAATTGCATGAATCTTAAGACAAATTATTTTCATTTATCTGATATACATAATACAGTGCAGTGAGAACCAAAAAACAGTGGTCTCTTGTCGTACTTAATTATAAAATGTTGCTTCAGATTTTGTATTTTTTAACTGAATTTCCAATAAATGTGAGCGGAACATTCTTTAACTTCAAACTTTTTTAAAAATGTCGAAATTGCAAATGACTTACTTAATGATTTAACAAAGAAAGTGTACGGTTGCAGAGAATCAAATATGTAAGCAAACAGATAACAATAATTTAGTATATTTTTCTCTAAAGTCTTATTCTCATCTTTTTTGGGTAACCCTGTAGCAAGAATTGAAAATAAAATATCCTTAACTGAGTTTTTGCCATAAACTCAAAATTGAACAATATTGACTTTAAATATTTCAACCGTACGGCAAAAAGTATGTTGAAAGACGATTGTAGTGATTGTACTGAATGTACTGAATGTACTAAATGTACTAAACGTACTGAATGTACTAAATGTACTAAATGTACTAAATGTACTGAACGTACTGAATGTACTGAATGTACTGAATGTACTAAATGTACTGAATGTACTAATTTTACTGATTGTACTGATTGTACTGATTGTACTGAATGTACTGATTGTACTAAATGTACTGAATGAACTGAATGTACTGATTGTACTTATTGAACTGATTGTACTGATTGTACTGATTGTACTGATTGTACTGATTTTACTGATTGTACAGAATTGTACTAAATGTACTGAATGTACTGATTATACTGATTGTACTGATTGTACTGAATGTATTGAATGTACTGAATTAAGGAATTGGACTGGCAATTATAACCCTGGGTATTGAGTACTGGTACTACAAGTACAAGAAACCTCTATCAAGGGTCTCCTCTTCTGCTCAAAATATTATTGTAAGTATGAATAAAGAGACTGTTATTGTAATCTAAAAGGGGTATAGACAAATCTACCTTTTCAACATTCTACTTTATGTAATTCTACGTTTTTACCGTTCTACCTTTTGTAATTCTACGTTTTTACCGTTCTACCTTTTTTATGTTTTATCTTTTGTATGTTCTACCTTTTGTATTATCTACCTTTTGTATGATCTACCTTTTGTATTATCTACCTTTTGTATGTTCTACCTTTTGTATGTTCTACCTTTTGTATGTTCTACCTTTCATAATTCTACCTTTTGTTCTTCTTCCTTTTTGTAATTCTACCTTTTTGTAATTCTAGCTTTTTGTAGTTCTACATTTTTGTAATTCTACCTTTTGTAATTTTACCTTTTGTAATTCTACCTTTTGTAATTCTACCTTTTTATAATTATACCTTTTTATAATTCTACCTTTTGTAATTCTACCTTTTGTAATTCTACCTTTTTATAATTCGACCTTTTTATAATTCTACCTTTTGTAATTCTACCTTTTGTAATTCTACCTTTTTTATAATTCTACCTTTTGTACTGGAGCCCAATTCACAATGATTCCCTTAAAACCTTTATCTGAACATTAATGTGGAAGATATCGTCGTTTACGTTGACTTTAAAAAAAAAGATTAATAAGAAAAAAGAAAAAATCCTAATCGGACAAAGATTTTAAAGGTTTCATTTTAGTCCCTTGAAATTACGTATTCAGCTAGTTTAAACATAAACATATTAAATTATTGGTTTTCATGATCGATTTCGTATTTTCGTATTCAGGGTTTTTCAATCAAAAATTGATAATTTTTTTAAGGCGATTTTCTTGTAAAACAGGCAATTTTCAAATTATAATTAATAAAATAAATATTTCAGGATAAAAAGGGACATGCATTTGACAAATCTTACGGGTAAGCAATATGTATTTTAGAGTATACTTGAAGTGAGTCTTTGCCACAAACTCAAATTTTGAATCTTGATAGTATAAACCTTTGATATTTCTAACTTGATTATTTGATCTAATAGAATTCATAGTTTGCAATAAATAAGGTCTTTGATATTAGGTTGAATATGAGAGTTTGTTGCAAAAGACTCTAATGTTTTTACTCTAAAGAGGCGATAATGCTATTTAAATAATGATTATTTATTTTGTAGAGGTCGAGGAAGTGCAGATGTGGTTCCTGTAGGGAACCCTTGGTAATCATATCTTCGAATGTTACAACCTTGGTAATCATATTTTCGAATTTTGCAATTTGGTGATCAAATCTTCGAATTTCACATCCTTGGTAAATACTGTCATCGAATTTGAAATCCTTGCTGATCATATCTTCGAATTTTTCATCCTCGTAATCGTATCTTCGAATTGTATAACCTTGGTAATCATATCTTCGAGTTTTTCATTTAAAGGAACTTGTTACTTGCCACAAACTCTAACGTTAAAGTTTGTATATCTTTACAAACTGATATCGTAGATTCTTGATATTTCAAACTCTGAATTCTGACAGATTAGATAGTCGTAGTTAGAAATATCAATCATCAGGTTATACAGATATATGTTTAAAAATTTAGGGTTGTGCAAAATAATCAGTTCCTTAATAAAATACTAAATTATTAAAAAATTTCAACTTTTTACGATTAAAGTAAAAATTATTTTTAAACATTTATATTTGACATTGTGTTAAATTTTGTAATCGTCCTTATTAATATGTATAGCTATTAAAATGCAAAAAAAAAAATTTTTTTTTAATTCCTGCACAATATATTGTAAATATATGTAAAAACTATAAATCTGTAGAATGTAAGAAATGATATTTATTCTCTATATCTATATTTATGATTCATGTTAAATAATGATGGTTTCCTTTTATCTAAAATATATCTGTAGCAATCAATAAAAATGTCTTTCAACCAGTTATAGCCAGGGATTGGCCTCGTTTACAGGAACGGTCATTCCGAAAATTAACGATTGCATAAAAACGCGTTATTAAAAAATGGAACGATCGAAAATTAATGAACGTGTCGAACGAATAGTAGTTAACTTGAAAAAAACGGTTTTAACATTCAAAAACATAAAATATTATACAGTGATAACCAGACAACTCTGAAATAGGAAGACGACTTTTAAACTCAAGTTAGTACTTAAACTAGTTCAACTTTATGGAAGGAACGGCCTAAGAGTGGAAGGAAAGATTTCAAAAAATAAAAACCTACCAAGCCTACAAACGCCTACCAACGCAAAACTTAGTGTAACAAGCGGGGCCAAGTAAAATAGGGAATATGCATTCTGTAAAAACACGTAATGAAGGAATTTGAAAAAGAAGCCGACCAAGAAAAAGACGACATTTTATGAAGAATAGAAGGAATTTGTAGATATGACACAACTTTTAATGAAATTAAAATCACTAAACAAATAATGTTTAATCCTAAAAACCTTGTATTTCAAAGAGCTACAGTGAAAACTAGAAAACGGTGAAATTGTTGTCGTCTTCTTTCTTCATTCATACTTCTATATATATACTTTGCTTGTCATGGTGTTTGTTTTTTGTTTGTATACCATAAATGTCAAAACGGCTGAACCGAGCAGGTCAAAATATTTTGTAGGACCTCACGTGACCCCAGGAAAGGTAAATGGATGATCGAAATTTCCAAAAATTTGCCTCTAACAAATTTTAATTTTTGAAAATTTTGACATTTTTTCAAAATCCGCGAAACTTTTTGTTTCTATTGTTTTAGAATGTTTACATAGAGAAAATGTTCACTTTATAATTTGCAACTGAACTATTTCTAAAAAAATTTGAGTGAAGAATGCAAGGAATATATTTTCTGCTACAATTTTTAATTACAAAAGCTTGGAAAGTCTTAATTCGTTCTGGCATAGAAATAGGAAACAGTTCATTCCATATACAGTGAAACCCTTAATAACGAATACATCGAAAGAATTCATCAAATGTCGTATTCTTCACTTTCTGATAATGGAATGTTTCAGATATTTAGTTTTTTAATTAAATGATTAAATGGAACTCTTTAAAACTGTTCCTGCATATTCATGGCTATTTATTTATTTTCGCAAATACTGAAATTTCCGTAATATAGTATAAAACTCATTAAAAAATTGTCAAGACGACATTTGATAAATTCTTCCGATGTATTCGTTATTAAGGGTTTCACTGTATATAGATCAGATGTATCAGATCTATTTGTATCTTTCGTGTTAGTACAGCTGGTAACAAAGGATACGACGTTAAGGAAACGAAACCAGGAGACCAGGAAATCAAAATTGAAATATTCTTTACAGTCGTCTCTGAAGTCTTATCCTTTGTGGATAATTCTGAACGTCAGCAAAAAGGGATTGTATTTCAGAAATGATATTTTGTCCAAATTATATTTCAAATTTAACGAATATGAAATTACGCAATTGCATCTAAACATTTTGAACAGTCGGCTTGTAAGTACTCCTCCTAAACAAAGAAGTAAATGTTAATTAAGATTTAGATGCTGTTTCAGTTCCTGTCTGGTTAAATAATTTCCTGAAAGCTGATTTCAACTCAATGATTAGTTTTTCCTGATTCCTGTCATAAAAGCTTATTTCCTGATACCTTTAAACCTAATTTCCTGTCATTAATAAGTTTTATAACACCTCATTTCCTGCCAATAATTAGGTTTATCGTCTTCCTACCTGTAAACCTGATTTCCCTCCAATTACTAGGTTTATATCTTCCTACCTGTTAACCTGATTTCTTGCTAAGTACTAGGTTTACATCTTCTTACCTGTAAACCTGATTTCCTGCCAAGTACTAGGTTTAAATCTTCCTACCTGTAAACCTGATTTCCTGCCAACTACTAGGTTTATATTTTCCTACCTGTTAACCTGATTTCCTGCCAATTACTAGGTTTAAATCTTCCTACCTAAAAACCCGATTTCCTGCCAACCACTAAATGTATTGCTTTCCTTCCTGTAAACCTAATTTTGTGCCAATAATTAGATTCATCGTCTTCCGTCAATAACCTGATTTCCTGCCAATCACTAAATGCTTTTCAACTTCCTACCTGTAAACCTCATTTCCTGCCAATAGAGTTTGTAAAACTTGAGTTTTCTCGACTGTATTCTTGTTTGCAAAGATATCTTGACTAATCACAATCATATCCGCATCTTTTCCTGAAATATTCATTATGATTGTTATTTTCAAATGCAAAATTTTGATAAATATTAACGACAAGATGGAGGGCCCGGCGTTGCACGTAGAAAACAATTTGAAAACAATTTGAAAAAAATTTGAAAAAAAAATTCGATTTTTGAGCCTAAACATCCCTAAGTGTCCCCAAAAAAATTCAGTCTAATCGGTCCAGCCGTTTGGCCGGCTATAGGCAACATATATATATATATATATACCAATGTCTTGTTTTATTATATAGATAATTATTTACAACTACTTTATATGGAAGTTAAGGTAATTTTACTTCCCAAGAACTAAGCTCGGGAAAAAGCCGATTTTTCGTTCAGAATTTGAGCGGAAAGGGATGGTCCCTCTCTATAGACACTATTACCAATCAACAGCGAATAGGCAGTTTAATTTCCCTGTGATTACCCAAATAAGTGAACGGTCCCTTTAAAAAATGCACTACTTTTTTCTCATATAACTTAGCAGCGTGGGGTTTTATTTTAATTTAAATTGTCCCCCAGGGACAGATAAGAAACTTACTGGGTTACCCACAAAGGATTAAGTCTTCTGTCTTAAATATGGTACTTACATTGCTTATTTAATAGTTTGGAAAAGAAAGAAAGAAGTTTATAATTGCAGGGAATCCTGAACAAAAAGAAGACAGACTTTATAAATTCGGTACAGTCGTCTCTGTGGGTAACCTTGTAGAAACCGCTGTAAAGGGAATCAAGGATCGGTATCGAAAACTCGAAAAAAATCTCAGTGCAAGTTTTGTTTTTATGCATCCCATAAATTGCAATACACTCATTTTATAAACAATGATAAAGGGGTTCCATCTTTTTCTGATACCTGGTTCCAAGGTAATAATGCAAGGAAATTTATTTGCTGTGGCGTATTCTCTGCCTACATATTGAAACAGTTCTCTCCGGGCGGTGTTTGTAAACAAGAATAGATGCATCAGTTTTAATCTAGTATCCGAGGAGGATAAAAGCATTGAATTTTGATAATTTTGATAATTCACATAATAGTTTCCTATGACCAGAATATTTCAGTGATTTTGTATGTGAAAGATGGATCCCATGTCAGGCTTCGACATCCGTCTTGTGCCTACATTAACGCCTAGAGACAGTACACTGCAGTAATAAAAATACGTACACCTCTAAATAACTATCTTTACATAATAAATTCTTTGCCTGGTTCTAAAGTTCCAACAACTTTTTCTTGACGCATAGTGTACGCAGCATTTATTGTGTACATCTCTATGGCCTGCAAAAAATATAAGATGGTTTACGTCACGAACAGAGTATCCCACATTATACAAGATCGTGGTATAACCTTTAAATTGCGCTTTGCGGTGTCCTGCATGGTGCGGACTCTTGCATGGGGAGGACTCGACCCATTTTCACACAATGTTAGACATAAAAAGCAATGTTAAAGCATTACAAATTATTAGTTGACATATAGCAAATACCCATTAAGTTCTTAAATGTATTTTAACAGGGGTAAAGGCAAAAAAGTTTATTTCCTCTTGAATGTCGTCTTCCTTTCAAATCATAAAACAATTAATATTTACTCGATACATGGATAATTTTTAATTTGTTTTTCAAATCAAAATTCAAAGATAACAAAAAATTTTATAACATTGCTTTTTATGTCTAAAATTTTCTTGAAATTGTTAAAACTTTAAGGGGAGTCCGCCCCATGCAAGATTCCGCTCCATGCATGACTGTGGGACTAATCATAAAATATAAAAAAAGCATTAAAAAAATATTATATTGCTAATATAAAAAAATTTTATATTGCTAATATAAAGATTTGCATGCAGAAAAAAAACAAGGTTTATTTTAATATAATATGCGTATTATGGCGTTAAAGCTTGGAGATAATTCTATATAAAATGGGACGCTCTGTATATTTATTGAAGCTCACTTACAGAATTGACTAAGATGTACATTGCCTTCTACGAGATATGTTTTTTTTCAGAATTAGAAGAGTAAAATAATTTGACATCTAAAAATAAGGGCCTGGTTTAAAACCTTTTCTAAGGATAAAATTGAATTTTAAAGTTTTCACCTGATGCAGTTCCACACTTTCTGCTCCTCTATTCATTGCATGTTTTAAACCTGTAAAAAAAAAATTGTATTGCAATTTCTCAAATTTTTATTGCCAACAAGTGTTTTTGTGCATTTAATGAATCATAATTTTACTAAATATTACAAAATAATTATCTTTCATTCATCTTTTTAGCTGAAAAAATATTTTAGGTGCACTTTAAATGGTAAATAATAAAATATATTTATTTTCAATTTTGATAATCACACCGTTTTCTCAATTTTTAATAATTTCAATAATTAATATAATAATATATTTTTCAGCGAAAATTTGTCAAATCACTATATCTTTGCTAAATAATGATAAACCTTGCTATTAAATTTATAATTTTTGATCTATCAGAATTCATAGTTTGAATTATTTAGGTCTACGACTTTTGGTTGCAAAAATATAGTTAATATGAAAAAGAGTTTGTTGAAAGACTCAGTTCTTTTGTGGTTTTTGGAAGGATAATTTTGTATGCATAGTCGGGTTCTATAAACTAGAAGTCCTGGTTAAAAGTCCAGTGAGTGTTAATTTTAGAAACCATTTTCATCAATTTACTGTAGATGTTTTGTATTTGGTATTTGATATTTTGATACTTAACTACATGTATAAAGTTTTTTTTTGGTGGATTTAGAATGAGAAATCAAAATATGACTGAGAATGCTCCGATACAAACCGAATACACAGACAGAAGAAACCCTAAAATTTTGTTCGCGATAGCGAAAAAAAATTAGGGTTATCAAAATAAGTGAGATATTTCTAACATTTTTTTTTTATAATTTCGAAAAAAATGTTCGTTATGTTAACTAGCTTTAGGAAGTTCGAATACCTCGATGGAATTTTCGAACAAAATTTGAAATGCTCTTCTAATTTACTAATTTTGTACCTTGGAAAGGATTAACAGGAGACACATCATAGTCACTGGACAGAGTAAGTTTAACGCCAGCTTTTCGTAAACTGTTTACTGGGATAAACTTCTCAGCCTGCTTTAAATCTATCAGACCACCTACATAAACAGTTTAAAGGGACTGAACAAAAACAGTTTAAAGGGACTGAATGTCTACTGTTGGGTATGTACCGTTGTGAATCTGTCATGCCATTCTATAGATGGAGGGTACCTTTAACACAGTGGAAAGTATCATTAAAGAATTTCCGAGCCAAGTGAAGTTAGATATTACTGTTTTGTGAGTTGAAAACTATGGAATGAACGATATTAGTTAAACTAATCAACTTCTTCCGCTAAATAAAAGTTAAGTCTCATGGTAAAACTTTGAATTAATCGATCTATTCCACGATTCTGAATTAGTTGTGTCCATTCAAAAGGTTGCAGAAATATTAAAAAGATATATTTTGTACAGCATAATCATCAAGACTAGGTACAATTAAAATGATTGTCTAAATATTACCAATATGTGCGATTGCTTCCTCCGGAAGTGTCCATGTTCCAGCAACCTTTAATATACAGTTAGAATCAGAAAACTGTAAAATAGGAAGACGACATTGAATCAATACTGAAGTGCATTTAATGTTATTAAAAAGCAAGTAGCGTTACTAGGAAGTTATTCAATCTCTTTTTAAGTGCATGAAATAGGTCTGTTAACAGTGCACATTTTCTGTGCATCATGTTCATTGTACTATTTAAATTCATAACTTTAGTCTTCAGCAGTTCTTTTATTGAAGACAAAAAAAAATAGATTTGAATCAAGTTCTTGTCAAAAACTATAAGTTGTCTAAACTTCAGTTGGCGAAGATAATGCATGGATTAGAAAATCTTTACGTCTCAATATTCTTTAAAATCTTGTGCCAGATCTTTGTAATGTTAGCGATCACTATTTAATATCTGCAAAAGGGTTTGAGAAAACCAGTTTTATATCAAGAATATTTCTTTACAAATTTGAATTTTACTTCAGAATTTAAAGTTAATTGCACGTTGTAGGGTTTGNTTCTTAATAACATCAAACAAAAAACAACAAAATATCGTCTTTTTAATGTGAACGTGTTTTTAAGCAATGGACAAATGTCTAGACAAAAAATAAACAGTTTTTAAGAAGGAGATGAATACTTTTATATTCTCGATATTCACTGCTCGCAGATTTAACGGTTTGGTCCTTTTACCAGAGAACTATGACTTTTGACCACAATTGAACCAATCAAACCGGTTTTTTTCGGCCTTTTCTCTTTTATTCTTTTTCGTCGGCATATGCGTTTAAACGCATAAAAAGACAACCCTGTAAGTTTAAAGATTGTTGAATTTATAGACGAACATGTGATCGAATTTAATTAGAGGAAACCGAATTTTCCATTCCTGGGACCAATAAGGTATTCAATTGTCTAGGTTAAAGCCGTCGAGGGGAGATTGAACCACCTGAGCGCTTTTAGGTCGCAGGTTTAATTTATATAAGTCCCATCCATTCTATGCAATTAAAACTCAATTTTTTTAATGATTGATATATTTATGATATTTACCTCTGTGAAGTAATTCATCCCTGTATTTCCAGTTCCTAATCCTAATCCAAGTTCTATCTTGTAAGGAGAAAACATAGCGGCTGTAGTGGAGTCCTAGACATATCATAGAATAGTGAATCCATGCATAGATGTTTAGAAAAGTTTAGTAAATTTTCTCAAAAATGTGTGTGTAAGTAATACCGAACTGAAAGTGTGTGTTGTAGGTATATACAGAGCATTAGAATCTCTGTATGTGTACAGTCTAGGAGAGTACAGAAAAAGCCGATTTTTCGTTCAGAATTTGAGCNCTGTAATGTTCATGACCAAAGACTTCCAATTCAACCTTTGGATCGTAATATCTTAAAGTTTTAAGTCGTCTTTAATTTTTAATCCTTTATGGGTAATCATGTATCAGAGTTTTTGATAAATCAGTAATTTTAGATAAATTTATCACAATGATCATACCAGTAATCCATCCGAGTACACCTTGATCTGGTTCCTTCGTAGCATAGGGTCTGTATTAGAAAATAGTGCCTTTAGATCCTACAAACACAGATTTATGAAAGGAACTGCAGCAGGGCGTACTTTTAAGTGGTCCTTGGTGTAAAGAATTCACTTCCGATCCACAACAGTACTCTATTGAAACATTTTCACATTATTTTTCATATAAAAGAGTTCTATGGTGAATCTAAGACGTATTTAGAAAGTTAACAAGTAAAACAAGAGAGAAGAGTGCAAAGATTATAAGTTTACTGTCTGTACATCTTTCTGAGAAGTACAAATTCAATAAAAGAAAGAAGGTTGCAAAGATTATGAATTTGCCGTACATCTATCAAATCAGGTATGTTTATAAAATACGACAAAATGGTGGCAGAATTAGCGTAAAAAGTTAAAAATTATGAAATTATGTACAACAATCTGTGAATCCGGAAGCTGCGGATAAGCCCAAAGTGCTAGAACAGCTCTGCTAGTGAGGAGACCGTCCTTCTTAACCTTCTCATAAGTTTCATGACTGCTTCGCTTCCAGTAGCATCTAAAATTGAAGATATGAAAGGGACTGTAAGCGTAATTTTAAGTGAACCTCCATGCAAAGATAGGAATGCTCGATTTAGAACGGTACCCTAGAAACCTTTGACTGATCATCAACGGTACAGAACTCCGTGTTTTAACTTTAAAATGGTGCTCAAATTGCCGAAAAACGGAGTGTACGTGGGCGTACAGTGTGAACTTAATGCAGTTAGTTTTACATATTTCTCGAAAACTTCGAATAATATATGTCCAACGAAGTTTTCAAAATTCAAATGAAAGTGTAAATGTTCTAGAAAGAAATTATCAATATTTCTTTAATAAAGAACAGCTGGCATACAAAGTCAACAATAATAGTAAGCGTTTCTCTACAAATGGAAATGTCAATTAAAATTACGTCTGAAGTTTGTTAAGGTGTGGCCAGATTTGTTCCTCCAAACTAACTTTAAAATCAGTAAAAATCCAGTTGATTAAAATCTTGGAAACATGCTCAATTAAAGTTTATGGATTATCCAATTTTTGTCAAATTGTCAAATTTTCGTATCATTTTGCCGTTTTGTAGCAACAGTATCATAAGCAGACTTTGCTAAAAATAATTCTAGCAACAGTATTTTTATTTGTCCTACTAACCTTGCATCTACTACAGATGTTATTCCGTTCTCTGCTAATACACCCAAAGTATAAACTAATCCTAGAAATATATATTTGTGTAATACAGTAAGAATCAGAAAACACTGGAATTGTTGTCATATTTTTTTAAGTCATTAAATGTCGCTAGATATTTTGTAATTTTCAATTCCACTATCTCTAAAAAGGTGCTCTAGGTCAAGTCCATAATGCAAATAAAATTATTTCAGAGGTGTACGCATCTTTTGTACTGCAGTGTACAGTCTTTGGACTGAAAAGTAAACACAAGACGGATGTCACAGCCTGACATGGAATCCATTTTCACAAAAATGAACTATGAAATATTCTGGCCATTGGGAAACTATTATGTGAATTATCAAAATTTTCAAAATTTAATGCTTTCAACCTCCTTGGATACTAAACGAACACTGATGCATCTATTCTTGTTTACAAATTCCGCCCAGAGAGAGACGCAACTGCAATTAAGTTTCCTTGCATGATAACCTTGCTCTAGGTGTTCTAGAATTAGAAATATATCACTTGCAACAATTTACAATTGAAAGAAAAAGAAGACGACAAAAATTTAACTGTTTCCTATTTCTCTTTGTACATTATAAATACATGTTTAAATTTCAAATGAAATAGCCATTTGGGTTTTTTTTTGCAGAAAATCAATAAACCTCAATTTTGATTTTATTACTTTCATCATATTGGCATTACCACATTTAACCATGTTGTTCAAGATGTTTTATGAATTATTCTTATTTTGAACATAAAATGGAAAAATATTATAAATTTAATTTTCATTTTGAAGAACTGACATACATACATAGAGACAAGTAAAATATGTAGATTTAGCCGTTTAGTCAAACCATAAATATATCATTAATAAAAGATACTTGCATTTAAAAATTTTAGCTAAACTATTTTTCAGATAAACAATATGTTTGTTTTGACTTTTTGTCTTTTTAGAGCCAACATGTTTATCGAAATAAGCAGAATTTTTAAAATGTTTGCTTGTTTGTTTTATGAGATTGCAAAGGTGTATAGTAAGTAATGTTATTTTCTACAAGTTTTCTTCTAAAACTTTCTGAAAAAATGAGAATCGCAAACACTGTTTGTTTTTATGTTACCCTATACAAACTCTATACAGCTAACATATCTCAGGATGTGGTGTCACGAAGCGCCCTGGATTTTATTTATAATTTACCATCATATTGTTTCTTTAGTAGCTGAGGGTAAGTGTTTGGATCCAGAGCAATTCCCATCACAATGTTTCCTAAAGAAAATTTCCTAAATAGACTGAATAATGCTTCTATGAACAACAATTATTTATCAGGGGTTTACAGATTTTACAGATTTTTTTACAGGTTTTACATGAATAATGTTTCTATGAATGGCGTCTTTTGTGATTTGGAGGATATTCAGAAAAATTAGCACAAAAAAAAAAATCCTTCTCGTTCTACATTTTTGTGGGTTTCAACACATTTTTAAAATCTCTAAAAATGATATTTGCTTAACAGACAAAAAGAAACGAGAAAATTAGAATCTGGAGTCTGTTTGTTTTGATTGGGAAACTCGGCGGAACCACGGGAATGTTCTTAGCGTGGTTTAATACTTTAAAATTATACAGATTGACTTTAATTAGACAAAGCTGGATTCTCAAGCTATATTAACTACAGAAATATCTTGGAACATTTTATTTTTTAAAAACTAAACCAATCTTTGCTTGGAATTTTCCCTATAGAAATTCATCCCAGAATAATATTCTTATATAAAAAGATATAAAAAGTACTTTACCTGCATTTTCTAGAAGAATTCCATTTGGTTCTCCAGTAGAGTCCTTCATAATAACTCCACCTGATTAAATAGTGTTATAAACATTTTTTTCTGCAGGGACTTTTTATGCAAAATATAAAAAGCTTTGATTGTGATTTTGATCAATTGTATAAAAAACATCAAATGTATGTGTACATTGTACATTGTACACATAAATTTGATGTTTTTGACGTACTACAATGTACAATCTATAAAAATACATTAATATAAAATCCAAACAGTTACGTATACATGAGAATGATTGATTTAAAACTGTCAACCAAACCGTTAAATCTTTAGGATATAATTTTCAATGTAAAAATCAAATGTCAACATAATTTGTAATTGAGCCTGTATTGTACGATTCACAACGTATACCCTAAAACCTTGTAATATAGAAACTCATAAATGTGACTTGCAATGTTATGCAGTAGAGACAAGAAAGAAAAGGAGAATTAGTTGTCAGGACGATATTTTCAACATTGTTAACCGTTGTGAATCGAATATGTAACTCGGCTCACTTGAAATAACATGCACAGTCCCTTTTCTAATTAACCTGAGGGATTAGCTACACCCTTGAGGAACCCCGCTTTCTCCAGCGCCTTGCTGTTCACCCAGACGGAGTGGGAGGTCTCCTCCAGCATGACAACAGGGCGGTCAGGGACTACTGAATCTAAGAGGGCTCGGGGGGACGGTCCTCCAGTTTTCAAATAATCTAAATTAACGAAAAATTAAAATAATTATGGTCACTCTTGAAATAGTGTTGCTAATATTTTAAAAAGGAATTGAAAATAAAATTGTCTAATCTCTATTTTTTTCAACTTGATGATGTAAACCTTTGATATTTTAAACTTAGGTAATTAATTGTACTTTGCTTTTGAAACTCAGAAGATTACGGGAATGGTCTTAAAACTTGGTTTTAAGATTCTAAATTTAGAACATTTTAAAGGAATTAAGGAGAATTGTTTTACAGGCAAAGCTGTGTTTTCATGAGCTAAATAGCTTAATATATTTACACATGATAAGAAAAATTAGCTTTCATCTAAAAGAAAAGCAAGTGAAACGCGTTCCAAAACGAATTGTACTTATAATAACTTAAGGAAAATTTGAAGATGGACTTTGAAGTTATCATACATTTTACCCAGAGATTTTGAGACATTGAAAGAATTTATAAAGATGCTGAACAAAGTTTATCAGTCTGTTTAAATTTTCAAGTTAAAAAAGGATAACAATTAACAAACCTAGAAGTGCTCTGATGGAATGACCATTGCCCAAAACCCATTCAGTTGGCGATGCTTTCTGAATTATATAAAATTATACAATACAGCAAAATAAGAACTAGTTTGCCCACTTTTTGCTATTTTTTTGCTGTTCAAATCCGTTAGTTAATTAAAGATATCATTATGTACAGGGTTACCCTCATAGGATGAGACTTCAGAGACGACTGCACGACTGTTTGTTTCCTTATACTCAGGATACCCTGGAACTGTTTCTTTCTTAGTCAAATCATTTTATAAACCAGATAAAAACTATACTCAAGTAAACCATGAGATTTTTATTCTTTATGATATTTAGGTCGTCTTTACAGGCTCATTATTAGTGGGTAACCCTTTATCTGAAACAGGTTTAATTTTATTAGATTCGCTGATTTATCTTTTTCTCACCTTAGCGCAGTCGAAAACATAATCTTTAAGAATATTAGGAGATGTATCAGTGTCTAGCTGACAAGAAACTATATCATCTCCTAAAATAAACAGCTCAAATAAGCTACTTTTACATTTTAGTATGTAGACGAAAAGGGAGTGGGTCCTGGGGGTCTAAGTATGGGTAAATCATACTAAAGTCTAAATTCTCTTAGTACAGCTATTTAGATGGATGAGTTCAATCTAATAGTCAGGAACAGTCTCTTTAAATCTGTTCGGACCAGCGCGCGTAAAGAGAAGAGGACAGACGAGCACGCAGCAAAAGTCGAGACTCTGAAGCACAGAAGACGAACTCACTTCTATTTTTACCACCAAAAGATCAAGATCTGATGTGCGACCTTAAAGAGCAAATATAATAATAAATTCATTTCTTTTCATTTCAGATGCAATATACAATTGGAGTGTTTCGATAGGGAGACGTCCATACGATCCGAAGAATAGGAGTATACAGGGGAAACTATGAACAGGACCATTATAGGATTACCTTGGACCGGGAAAAGTTTTTCCACAAGTTTGAATGTTTTTTAGAATTAAAAGAATATTACGTTAACGATCGAAACAAATTTACAAATTTGACACGATCGATTGTTTAACTATTGCATTTGTTAAGTTGTTTTAAGCACAATTAACGAACGGATTAAAAAATAACACATCGATGGATGTTTTAAGTTATCGTTATGAATCTGACATTCGTTAGTTCGTTAGGTTAGTTTGTTACGTTAATTTGTTACGTTAGTTCGTTACGTTAGTTCGTTACGCTAGTTAGTTACGTTAGTTCGTTACGTTAGTTCAAAAACAGTTGAAAAACGTATTCTAAATACAATAAGGTTTCTTTGGCTCTTTTAGGTAATCTTTCCTTTTATGGACGCCCAACACTAACAATGCAGGGTTAGTGTTGAGACTGAACTTACCAGCCTCTAGAGGATGTTGATGAACATCATGGATTCCAGGTAGAACGGTTTTACCGCCCAGGTCGACAATCTAAAATTATAATTCATCATTGTTTTATTGTTAACTTAAAACTACGGTTTCCAATCGGACTTCAGCTGCGCAGAATTGTACGGAATTGCATAGAAATGCACGGAATTGCGTGGAATTGTGTGGAATTTCGCGGAATTAATTTGTTCGCAATTGCGCGCAAGTAGACCTTGTAAATGTAATAATATGAAAACTCCAATTATAATAAAATAGTCATAGTTTTATATACACCATCAGATTACAATTGAATTATAAAATTTTATTTTTATTTTTTTAAATCTTCATATTTAATGTGCAATGGTGGATTCATAAATATAATTTTTTTAAATGTTTACTTTAGATCCTGCAACAGCCAAGTTCTCAGCAGAAGCATCATCACCAACATATCTAGATTCAAAACAATATTAGAAATTCATGTCAAATATAAAAGAATTCAACAATTTTCAATATTGGGGGCTACATTAACATGTCTTGTGTCCTAGCAATTGAACCCGGCCTACCCCAGAAAAAGAGATTTTTCATGATTTTAACTTTAATTAATCAAACGTCGATATTTTCTTCTCATGGTTTTTCAGGTAAAGATTAAAGGGGAAACTTGTGAGTTTCGTCACACTTTTAATGAACGGTCATGTTACATTACATGTACAGTTCGTTAAAAGATGTACGAAGATTGGTAAAATGTAAGGAATGATTATTTTATATTTTAAAATATCAAATAAATTTATATTAATAACTCAAAAAGTATGTTTTTAAGTTTTATTATAGTTTATTATATTTCTACCTATATTTGCTCTATATAATAAAACAAGACAATCGTATATATGTCCCCTATATACGGCCAAACTGCTGGACCGAATGAGCTGACGTTTTTTTAGGAAACCATTTAGTACCCCAAGGATGATAAAGGCTAAAAAATTCGATTTTTTTCTTCAAAAATTCGATTTTCTTTTCAAAATTTAGCATAGTATCATTATAATAATAAATAACACTGGGATGTTAGTGCGCTACGTGCCAACCTTTTTCAACTTTAAATTGTGGCTGCATCTGTAAGCATTTTCTTTTCGTACAATAAAAAATAACAAAAACGTTCGCGAATTTCATCATGTTTTTTCGTGGATTTTCAAAATTTTACGACAAAATTTTTTTTTTGAGAAAATTTTTTGAAATTCTAAGGTTCTATAAATCTTTTCCAGGGACATTTAAGGTTTCACAAAAACGAGGGCCCTGCAATAGGTTAAGCCGTTTTGACTGATAATACATAATAATATATATATTATACTAGCCTTATAAGGTGCTTCGCGCCCATCTTCTAAATTAATTGTGAACATGTTCTCTTTGTGTACATCGTAAAACAAAACAAAAATAATTCGCGGATTTTCACAAACAATTTCGTGAATTTTCAAAATTTTCAAAAATTTAATGAAGATTGAATTTTGATGGAGACAAATATTTGAAATTTTGATCATTCATAAACCTTCCCTGGGGTCCCTAGATGTCCCACAAAAAATTTGGGCCCGATCGGTTCAGCCGTTTTCACGTTTATTGGATACAAACAGACACCAGACAAAATAGACAGACAAGCCAAATTTATATATAGATTTCACTTACTTGATTTTACCATCTGCAACCACAACTGCAGTTTTAGGACTAAGCCACCAGTCCGACCCAGCAACTTAAACAAGAAATGAGGTCATGAGGTACGTAAACTTAAAAACGAAATGAGATTATGAAGTACGTAAACTTAAAAACAAATGACGTCATAAAGTACGTAAACTTAAACAAGAAATGAGGTTATGAAGTACGTAAACTTAAACAAGAAATGAGGTCATGAAGTATACATAAACTTTAACAACAAATGACGTCATAAAGTACGTAAACTTAAACAACAAATGACGTCATAAAGTACGTAAACTTAAAACAGAAATGATGTCATGAAGTTCGTAAACTTAAACAAGAAATGAGGTTATGAAGTACGTAAACTTTAACAAGAAATGAGGTCATGAGGTACACATAAACTTAAACAAGAAATGAGGTCATGAGGTACACATAAACCAAAACAAGAAATGAGGTCATGAGATACACATAAACTTAAACAAGAAATGAGGTCATGAGGCACACATAAACTTAAACAAGAAATGAGGTCATGAGATACACATAAACGTAAACAAGAAATGAGGTCATGAGGTACAAATAAACTTAAACAAGAAATGAGGTCATGAGGCACACATAAACTTAAACAAGAAATGAGGTCATGAGATACACATAAACTTCAACAGAAAATAAGGTCATGAAGTTCGTAAACTTAAACAGAAAATGCGGTCATGAGGTGCACATAAACTTAAACAAGAAATGAGAGGTACACGTAAACTTAAACAAGTAATGAGGTCATGAAGTACGTAAACTAAAACAAGAAAGGGTACCACTTGTATGAATTAGGTCTGTCACTCTTTTATTGCGAGTTACAAGAAAGTTTGTTGAGAGTCGATCCCTTTAAAAACTTAATTAATTTATATTTTTATCTTCTGTTTCTTATTTCCCTACCTGTATATATCTTTCCATTCTTGTAAACTGTAACAGGACCCTCTAGCAAACAAATTATTGTTATTGTTAATCTAAAGGAACACTTGCCACAAACTCTAATTTTTTTAATCATTGTAAGTTGTAAATTTACCACCTGATGAAGATGAAAAATTTCAAACTTCAGTCGTCGTCTTATGAAGACGACTTCCTATTTCAATTTCTTTATTTCTTCCAAGTTTTAAAATTCAGTTTGAATACACATAACATAAAAACAAAAAGAAGATGTTAATCAACAGAAATTTTAAACTTAGAGTTTATGACATGTTTTTAGTTCCTTTCTAATCTTTATAGAAATATTATTTATAATTTTTGTTGTGAAAGTGAAAAGGTGTAGCGTGCTTTAGTGCATTTAAAAATTGTATAAAATAAAATGGTTCAATGAAGTCATGGAAGTTAAACTAATATTTTTTCTATTTAATCTTTATTTCTAATCTTAGTTTTAAGAGTTTAAGACATTCTTTGAGAAGCTTAATTTGAAACCAGGGCGTGATTCTCGTTGGGTTGCTTGAATCTAAATTTATTCGAGTTTTGATATTTAGTTCAATAATCTTTAAAACGGAGTAACATTTTAATAATTTTCATTCAAAGCGCATTAGCTACAACAAAAAGTATAAAATATCGAAATATTTATGTTTAAAAGGTCAAATTGTGATCGTAAGTCACAGCTTCCAAGTGATTGTTTTACAAATTCAATGAGTTAATCTCCTAAATTAAAGAGTTTCAGAAAAGTTTATGATTTTGAACTTTGACGATGAATGAACTTAATCTCGATAAATTTCAGATAATCTCCAAATTCTTAAAATTCATAAAATCCTTAAAACGTGCAAACACACACAGCAGCTTTTTACAAGTGGTTTAAACTAACTAAAGTTGGATTTTCTTAAATTTAACAAGAACAGGTGGATTGCAATATATATGTTATTATAGCTAATTTTAGTTATAAATCTTATATTATATATTCGTATGTTTCCTCAAATGGGAGGGGCTACCCTGCTCTAACCCCCACCCCTCCCCCGTGAAAAACGGGAATTTAGGTAATATAAACTGGATAATTATAGTCGTATGCTCTAAAAAGGTTTTCATTTCTTAATTATTAAACAATTTTAAAAAGTTGATTCAAAATAATAAAACCAGAAAACTTTGAGTTTTCCTGTTATCACTGTACATCCCCCCCTCCCCCCTTTTAGACTATGCAGAATAAGCATGACGTTTTATGCTCGACTGCTTTTGTAACAAAATATTATGACTATATAATAATGAAAATTGAAACTATTGTTCACCTGTTCATAATTCTAGAAAATATTACTCATGTAACATGCTCCAGTTTACAACGCAATTTGTCGCAAAATTTGAAGAAAAAAATTCATTGCCAGGTCGGTATCCCCCAACCGCCCTTAAGGAGCTTCAATTGACAATTTACCCCCCTATATTTTTTCCTGTTTGAGTCTGGAGCGGGGTTTTTAAGTAATGAAGGTCGACGTTTATTCATCGGCCATCGAAAATGTTGAAATGCAACATAAAGCCATTTCTCATCACAAAAAAAATCATTGAAAGTTTAAAATGATCAACAACAAAAAACCAATCAATATTTTGTTAACAAACAATGTTCAAACATCAAAAAATGAATACCATAATATTACACACGATTCTCTAGATTAAAACTTGTTTAAAGAAACAAAATGTACCTTCTCCTCCGTTTGTTGGATAATCTTCTTCTTCTGGGTAGTAGTCGTCTTCATAATAATCCTGTCTCCTTTGCCGCAACAAATTCCCGTTCCCAACATCTAAACGTATTTTTTACAATTACATTCTTTTAAACATCGGAATTTCAACACTCGTCCCTCTCAGAGTTATGACGGAATATTTATCAAATACCGGTTTCACATCTTTGAACTTAACTCTATGTTTCAAATATAGCATTGGAGCCCAACTATGCATGAAAAGAAATTGTTCCCATAAAAAAACATCTAACTAATCGGTCATTGAGTTCCTGAGTTATGATTGGATATCTGTAAAACAACCAAACATAGATTACTACTTAATATTTTTATATATATACCTAAATGAAGAATATGTATGATGAGAAGGATGAGTGCTAGGTATTTCTCCATATTGTAGATTATACTGAATGCTGGTTAAATCCGGTCCAAACCTTTATATAAGTTTCATCGGTCATTATGCAACAGAACACAACAAAAATGTTAACACAAAAAAAATAATCTAATATCAGAACTAACCCATTTTTCACAAAAAAAGTTTTTTCCAAACATTTTTTTTTTTTTAATGGGTTTAAGAATAAACAAAAGCTATGCACAGTACAGTTGTTATTATATTTGCTAACGTGACAAATATAAACAAACAAAGATACACTTTAGACCAAATCAATATAGATAGTTTAATAATCATGTTACTGTGTAATAAAAATAACAAGAAAGCAAGCCTTCCATGGTCATGTTGTAACCTAAATTGCATGAAATTATTGGGGCCAGTGAATTGGAACTTAAATACTTTTTTAGAACAGGGTGTCCCACGGAACATGACAGAATTGATGAATAATTTTGAACGTATTCTTCCTTTTACTGTATTAGATACAGGGTGTCCCACGAAACATTACAGTTGATGAATAGTTTTGAATGTATTCTTTCCTTTACTGTATTAGATACATCCAGTCCCACGAAACTAGGGCTGGGCACGTTCCGACTTTTTTGAAATCGTTCCGTTCCGCACTAGAACGAGGGCCTTCAGCTAAATCGTTCCGTTCTTGTTCCTTTTTATTTAATCGTTCCGTTCTCGTTCCGTTCCGTCCCATTCCATTCCGTTCTAAGTAGAAGAACGGACTTCCCGTTCCGTTCCGTTCTT
Source organism: Eurytemora carolleeae (assembly GCF_000591075.1). Classification (NCBI taxonomy): domain Eukaryota; kingdom Metazoa; phylum Arthropoda; class Copepoda; order Calanoida; family Temoridae; genus Eurytemora; species Eurytemora carolleeae. Next base: position 43,354 of record NW_019396568.1, on the reverse strand, counting down.
GGCGTTCTTATTTAAAGAACGGTTCCATCCCTCTCGTTCCGTTCTTAGTCAAAGAACTTTTCCATCCCTCGTTCTATTCTTAGTAAAGAACAATTCCATCCACGACAAAAGTTTTATAGAAAAGAGTTGGATAAAAAGTAAAAAAATACGATTTTAAAATAAAACGTTCCTCGCCGTAAATATACTTTAAATTATATATTTTAAATTTATGGTTAAAAGAATAAGATTAGATAATATATAATTTTGTGAGAGCGGGGGGAGGTTTTGAACGTATTCTTCCATTTACTGTATTAGATACAGGGTGTCCCACGAAACATGACAGTTAATGAATAGTTTTGAACGTATTCTTCCATTTACTATATTAAATACAGAGTGTCCCACGAAACACAGTTGATGAATAATTCATCTTCCATATACTGTATAAGGTTAAAGCCTTTTTGCAGTTTATTTCCTAAAACAAATCTTTTGCTCAAATCTATTTTACTTTGAAATCAATTTTTCATTGATATTAATTGCCACATAAAATGTTTTTTTAATCATTATTATTGATATTTATTTTCACAAACAAATATAATTTCATATAATTTGGTGTATAGATACTATAAAAAACGAAACGAATTTTTTGAATAAGTCAATTCAAAGAAATAAGAATTCTAAATGTTCATTCTAACTGCGTTTCTAATAGACATAACATCAACCATTAGCCAATTCTTGCATCCCCCATTCTCTTTAGTATCAATTAACTAGCAAACTGTGTCATGTTTTGTGGAGCACCCTGTCCAGGAAAATCGTTGAATAAAATGTCGTCATTGGTCTTACTTTAAATTAAGAAACGTCCCCAAAAAGAAGCTTGTAATCAGTAATTATTACAATTGTTGCAATAAAGTTATATATTTTTAATGTTCAGAAATCAGAACTTTTGTTGTACACAATATCTTATAGAATAAATTTAAACTTTTTAATATGCGTCAAATAATGTTCGTTTTCAGTAGGTTTCTTGGATGCTTTCAGGCAATCATACTTTATTCACAGTGCAGTGGAGATCCCCTAATAATGGAATAACTGTCGTCTTCTGTCTTGTTCTTTCAAAAGAAACTCTGTCCCGAGTAGTTTTCTTACAAACACACAATGAACGACAAGATCAAGGTTATAATGCAAGGAGGTGTAAACATCTTTTGTACTGCAGTGTACTGTCTCTGGGCGGTAATGTAAACACAGACGGATGTCAAAGCCTGACATGGGATCCATCTTTCACATAAAAATCAATGAAATATTCTGGTCATAGGAAACTATTATGTGAATTATCAAAATTTTCAAAATTCAATGCTTTACCCTCCTCGGATACTAAACGGACACTAATGCATCTATTTTTGTTTACAAAGTCCGCCCAGAGAAAACTGGTTTCAATATTGTTTCCAAACAATATTGTGCATTGTTTGGTCGACAAGATGAAGCCTCTCACTGTGTGCGGAATAATTATCTATCTGGCAAATAAAAATATAAACCAAAAAAAATTGTGTCTGTCACAAACTCTGATCTTCTCTGAGAAAAAAATCAAAGTAAAAAATATGAAAAGCTATGAAAAAAGCGTGTAAATAATACCCGTAATTGTTTTCGTCAAATTTTCTCTCAAATCACTCACAATTAAGTAGATTAACACTTTATGCACGTATATTAAAATAATTTTGTACATAATTGAGTTTTGATTTTCATTACAATATTAAAGTAGTATAATAAATCAAAGATTACATAAAGTAGTACACTGGTCATAATATAGTTAAATACATACAATCTATATCATTTTTTAATTTACTGTTTGAAGGGCATGTAAATCTTTCATTTAATTTTCACATGAAATTTTATATCAACGGTACCTTTAAGATAAAAAAGTAAAAATGCCTCGCATACAGGTCATAATTCAATATTTGGCATTTTCTTATACATTTGAAGAATAAGAAGTTAAACTCTTCCAAATATTGTGGAAAAGAATAGTCAAAATAATTATTGACTAATTGAACAATTTTGAATAATGAAGAAAAAAGTAAAGTTATATTAGATGTTTCAGAACAATTCAGTAGAACAGGAAAGTAGGACGGAAAGAAAGAAAGGATGTGTACGACTGGAACTGGATTATGAGGACGGAGAAGAAAGGAAGAATTCTGAAGATTAGAACAGGATACAAGATGAATGGAAGAATTATGAAGATTAGAACAGTATACGTAGGACGGAGAAGAAAGGAAGAATTATGAAGATTATAACAGGATACGTAGGACGGAGAAGAAAGGAAGAATTATGAAGATTAGAACAGGATACGTAGGACAGAGAAGAAAGGAAGAATTATGAGGATTAGAACAGGATGCGTAGGACGGAGAAGAAAGGAATAATTATGAGGATTAGAAAGGATACGTAGGACGGAGAAGAAAGGAAGAATTATGAAGATTAGAACAGGATACGTAGGACGGAGAAGAAAGGAAGAATAATGAGGATTAGAACAGGATACATAGGACGGAGAAGAAAGGAAGAATTATGAGGATTAGAACAGGATACGTAGGAAGAAGAAGAAAGGAAGAATTATGAGGATTAGAACAGGATACGTAGGACGGAGAAGAAAGGAAGAATTATGAGGATTAGAACAGGATACGTAGGACGGAGAAGAAAGGAATAATTATGAGGATTAGAACAGGATGCGTAGGACGGAGAAGAAAGGAATAATTATGAGGATTAGAACAGGATGCGTAGGACGGAGAAGAAAAGAAGAATTATGAGGATTTGAACAGGTTGCGTAGGACAGAGAAGAAAGGAAGAATGAAGAGCAAAAGAACAGGGCGGAGAAAATTTCCATTATTACACCCATTCATCCCACAGGTATAGATACAGCTACGGTACTCCTGAAAATATTGTAAAATATTGTTAAATTAATATTAAAATCAGAAGGGTCACTGTTTTAAAGGGACTGTAAACGTAATTTCAAGTCGTTCTTCGTGTATAGTTTAATTTCCGATTTACATTGGTACACTTTAAAGCTTTTCTAATAAAAAAATGAGGGATATTCATAATCTTCTCTTTTAAAGTTAGTTATTTTCAAGTGGGGGTTCTCTATAAAAGGAATTGCGCACAATTTCAAGCTAAAATATCGATGATTTCCCCAACATAATGCCGATATCTATTTTTAACTTAAAGGGAGTGACCGGCAATGTATGGTAGTTGAACTAAGAAACTTTTTTAGGAATCATTTGAAACATACTAGACGTTTTTACGGAACATATTTCTTCGGCAAGAGCGCAAATTCAAGGATTGTATATGCTTGAGGGGCGATTTTGAGAATCGGGTCTATAAAAATTATTCAAAAACGACAATGAAAAATTATAAAAAAATTACAGTCCCTTAATGTCAATAATATTTATATTATATTATGTTTACAGTCCCTTAATGGCAATAATATTTATATTATATCATGTTTACAGCCCCTTAATGGCAATAATATTTATATTATATTATGTTTTATACAGTTCCTCAATGACAATAATATTTATATTATATTATGTTTACAGTCCCTTAATGGCAATAATATTTATATTATATTATATTTACAATCCCTTAACGTCAATAATAATTATATTATATTATGTTTACAATCCCTTAATGGCAATAATATTTATATTATATTATGTTTACAGTCCCTTAATGGCAATAATAATTATATTATATTATGTTTACAGTCCCTTAATGGCAATAATAATTATATTATATTATGTTTACAATCCCTTATTGGCAATAATATTTATATTATACAGGGTGTCCCAAAAAACATGGGAATTCAGTGACGAATTCGTTATCGTCTTTTTTTATAATTCTTTGATTTAGTATAGTGATACCAACTGAGAAAGCTTTAATCTGTAAGAGTTTCGTCTGCTATGTTTAAAAGGAGCTAGCAAATATACAATATTTGTTTAGGCTGTACTATCAGACATATTATAAAGGAATGCTCTATAATTTAGTTTTGAAAAACTTTTAACATAAAAACAATTTCACTCAGCTTCTTTTTAACCTCCTACTGGCTTGGATGTCTTTCCAAGATAGAAAAAGGACACTATTTTAAAGGGTGGTGTTGCAATTCTTGTTTTAACTCTTTAAATGGAGTAATCACGTGAAATTGCGCCAAAAGTCCCTTTAAGATCAAAATAAAATGTGTCAACCTGAATATCTCCTGGTCGCTGAATATATTCACAATAATTCCCCCAATCACGTGATGAACAAAATCTAGAAGAAAAAAATAAAGAAATCTATTTAACATGTACATTTTATATTTGTAAAATGCATTGTAAACTATATAATTATACACTACAATTCGTTTAAAATGTTTTTAAATGTATCAATTAAAAAGACGATATCAAAATCGCCACTGAATTACCATGGTTATTAAGACACCCTGTATCAAACAAGCTATTAATCCAGGCTCTAAATACCACACAAGGACACAAGCGTAGCTATCAAATAAGCTATTACTTATCGATCCCAAATTAAAGAGGACGGTCTTAAACCTGTTTATAAAAACAGGGAACGTTTACTCTCTCGTTGTAAACGGTACAGAGTCTCTATATCAACTAAGGTATATTTCTTCAGTTTAGATTAGAATTCGGTCCTTAACAGCATAATTACAAGTTATGCGCTGTTATATATAACGTAGTTTAAACATTCACAATATGGGTATATATATATATATATAACGTACATTGAACGGGTTAATCGCATTACATGATTTATGTATTTACTAATGGGCACATTTAGCTATATGAACGAAAAACAAGGTAATTTACTATGGGCCTCTATATTTGCTACATACATACTGTTAAAAATATGTTACTTATGTTATAAAATAAACTGTGTCATTAAAAATCTTGTTCCTAATTGTTATAAAATGTAATGTGTACAGTGAAAAGAACTGGTAAGTACATGTTATAAAATGTACTGTATAAAATGTACTGTATAAAATGTGTGTAAAATTTGTACTAAACGTATTAAGTGAACTTCATGTGCACTTTCTAAAAGTGTATACTTAATGTTAAAACAAAGTTTTACTAAATACAATAAAAAAATTTGTAATACGTGTGGTAAAATGTACTGTATTAGTGTATACTGTGTAAAATGTGTACAAATGTAAATTGAACATCGAGGTGTATTAAATAAACTGTTAAGTGTAAAAGTTTTACACCAAAATAGTGTTTTTCAATGTAAATAAATTTTCAAACCTTGGCAAATGTAAAATATAATTTGTTAATTACTGAAGAATATTTAGAAAAAAGGGCTAAGAAAACATTCATAAAATCGACAAAATACAAAATAATTATGCTTTTAGTTTGAAACCTCGCCAAACTGCTATAGAGTGCAAAGCAAATTTCAAAAAATAGTTTAAAGTTTTATTTTTAAAAAAAATTTATTTGGTTTCACCTTTTTGTTCCGAGTTTTCCGTCAAATACTCCGGTCATCTTCACACAGTAACCAGCCTTTAACATCAGTATTTTTATATTCATGTTTAACATAATAGAAAACTAACTTTTATAAATCCATTAATTTCTTATTACTTTCTGAACCATAACTTTATAATTTTTCTCATGTAATGGTCTTTAATTTTATAAATAATAAAGAGAAAAATATGGATTTCTCATTCATTCTTAATCAGACTAAGCTTCTAAGGTTACCGTTGTGAATCGGAAATGCAACTGTATCAATTGAGGGTCACATAAATTACGTGTACAGTCCCTTTAATTACCTAAAATACATGGCTACAGTCCCTTTAATTACCTCAAATACATGACTACAGTCCCATTAATTACCTCAAATACATGACTACAGTCCTTTTAATTACCTCAAATACATGACTACAATCTGTCAGATATTGTGAAGCAACTTCATTCACTTCCCAGAATTCCGAGCAAGGGAAATCCTGAACATGAGAAATTAGAAGAATAAAAAAGTAGAAAATTATAAAACAAAAGTAAGGTTTAGAAATTAGAAAAAAAAACACAATTAAATATATAAAAGAAGAATTGGAAATAAAATGAGAACATCAGAAGTTAACTGAGTTCTTGCCACAAACTATTGTTTTTAAATCTATATATCTTTGCAACCTGATGATGTAGACCTCTGATATTTCAAACTAGGAATTATCTTTGATGAAATGATCAAAGTTTGAAATAATTAAAGTTTACTTCATGAAGTTGAAAAGATTAGGATTAGAAAATTAAAGTTTTGACACTTAGTTCCTTTTAAAAGTACAAATATAAAAGATAGAAAGGAATTGAGTAGTTGCCACAAACTCAACTTTTCTAAACCCATTATCTTTGCAACCAGATGGTGTAGACTTTTGATATTTCAAACTTAGATTATTTGATCCAACAGAATTTATAGTTAGAAATATCTAAGGTCTACGACATTGGGTTTCAAAGATATAGGGATTAGGAAATCAGCCATTGTGGCAAAGACTCATGATTCGTTAGAAAATTAAATGAAGGAATAAGGAAATTTGAATTGATTAAATTTATGATTTGAAAAAAAATCTTTTAGAGTATTAAGAGAACTCTAAAAAAATTCCAAACTGTAAAACGTACGTTTTAATTTTTTTGTTTTATAACTTACATCTGCTGAATTACATTCAAAACAATGAATTGACAGTCCAAAGGGTAGACTCATACACAATACTAGAAGCACAGCCTAAAATGATAATGATAATAATAATAATAGTAATTATTTAAAAGTGAAATTAATAAAAATATTTTTATTAGAACACAAACCTGCAGCATTTTTATAATTTTCTTGTGTCAAATTATCTATTTTTTAGATCATAATAATAATATATCTGAAAATGAAGAATAAAAGTAAAAATATTTTCAGTTTCATATTTTGGCGAAATGACAGTGCTTTATGCTATGTTATTTCTAATTGACAGATTTGTCAACTTTTGTTAACCGATATCCGAATATTCTATTAATCTTGACCGGCCAAATATTGCCTGAAAGGGAGTGTTCGCGTAAAATGAAAAGGGGTATAGGCTTACGGCGAAAAATTATCGTTGGTAATTGTTACTAATCTTACTTACTTACTTACTTACTATCTGTTGCGTCTATAAGAAGAAAATTGTTAATTCATCTGACTGTAGCCACATTTCTATTGCAGGAAAGTGTATGGAAATTACCAAAATATAAAACTATTAAAAACAAGACATCATCCCCCACATCATTGAATGAAGGTTTCGAGGATACCATTTAGAGTCAGGCATTGTCATCATTTCATGAAGGATTATTTGAAAGTATGCTTACAGTTTCTATAAATCATAACTTACGTTTTAAGTCGTCTTCCTATTTCACAGTTTATGGGTCCTACTGAAATATAATTCGATATCAGCGTTTACCTCATTCATTTTTTGCGAACACTCCCTTTAAAAAGCTATAAAAAGAATTGTACAGGGGAATGTTTAGATGAAGAGAAACCAGAGGACTAAACCCACTTCCCATGTATTTAACGCCACAGAATGGATAGAAATAAATAAGAGAACTGAACGCCATAGAACGGAGATAAAAAGAGAACAAAACTACGCCACAGAACAAAAATGATGCAACCTTACAGTATTGGTCAAGAACAGAAAAAAACTTTCCCAGTAATTATGTTTACAAGTCAATTGTTCTAATTTTGAAACCTATACGGTCTCCAATGAAACCCTGGAGGGTGTCCGATGAGATATCTGGGTCTCCAGGGACGCTCTTGGGGTCTCAAATGAAGATGATTTCTTCCAAGACTCCCTAAATCTGCATAATGCTGACACCTGAGGATTTTCTGAACCCCCATTCAATGTTTAATTAGAACTTGTAAAATGCACAACTCTACAGTTCTTCAACATAGATAAATAACTGGAGAATGGGCAAAAACATAAATAAAACGAAAGAAAAAATTAGATAAATTCCTTGAAAGAATTAAACATTTCAATTGTGAACCACGTTATAGTATACACATCTTGAAACAGAAAAGCAAGAAAATATATAAAATAACTTTAAAATATAATTTGTTAACAAAAATGATGGTTCCCTTTGGCAGAAATAAATACGTCCCACTTCTACCCAGCTACAGACTTTATGTGCTATATACCATGGCCACCATAACCAAGCTATTTTCAGTGGTCACCTCCCCCCCCCCTCCCCACTTCTACCCAGCTACAGACTTTATGTGCTATATACCATGGTCACCATAACCAAGCTATTTTCAGTGGTCCCCTCCCCCCCCCCTCCCCACTTCTACCCAGCTACAGACTTTATGTGCTATATACCATGGCCACCATAACCAAGCTATTTTCAGTGGTCGCCTCCCCCCCCCTCTTCCCCACTTCTACCTGACTACAGACTGATCACTGATCAGTGATAAGCTGAGATTTGTACTTTATCATTATCATTATCGTAATTGTGTATATCTTGATAATAAGTTATCCTTGGACTAAATTTATATAATAGCGAAAAGAAGCTGAACCAGGTAAACCTAGTTAAACTACTCCTTTTCAGATTGAACTGGTGCAGAAGTGCAATGATTGAACTACTTCTGTGCGGTTCAGCCATCTCTAGCTATTCATTAAATCTGATCCCAGGGTAACTGATTTGTTTTAATCGGATTAAAGTTAATTTGAGAGATAAGATTCATAGTTGAACTGAATAACAATTAAAAGTTATATATCGTGGCCACCCTGCCGACGGCGGCTGGGAATGCCAAAGGCCCAATAAATAAGTGAATAAATGTTTTTTCTGTAATCTGAACCCTAGATAATGGACTTATTTGTCAACAGTAATAAGAAAACCTATAGAAACTAAAGGGACAGTCAGCAATAAAACCTGTAGAAACTAAAGGGACAGTCAGCAATAAAACCTGTAGAAACTAAAGGGACAGTCAGCAATAAAACCTGTAGAAACTAAAGAGACTGTCAGCAATAAAACCTGTATAAACTAAAGGAACTGTCAGCAATAAAACCTCTAGAAACTAAAGAGAATGTCAACAATAAAACCCTTTAGAAACTAAAGAAACTGTCAGCAATAAAACTTGTAGAAACTAAAGGACTGTCAGCAACAACAGTATATAGAAACTAAATAAATGTAAGCAACAAATTTTATAAAAACTAGATAAATTGTAGCAATAAAATCTTTAGAAACTAAATGACGTTTAGCAACAACATTATATAAACTCAAGAAACTGTCAGCAATAAACACATTGAAATTAAAAAAGCTGTTTTTAAAGTATAAACATGAAGCCGGAAATGAAGGCTCAATGATCATTAAACGATCGTAAAATGTTCTTTCTATTTAGAAAATGGATGGTTCCAGTTTTGGTTATTATTTAAGGAATATTACTTAAGACAAACTTCGTTACATCTCCGTAAATGTTTCTGAAAAAAAATAAACACTAGGCACACGTTTTGTAAATCCCAGGACTAAAGAGCTTTCTAAGCATTATTTCAAAAATTAAATTGCTTGATTATCCAAGCCTAAAATCAATAACTTGGTAAATACAAAATATGTCACTAAATATTACATGTCTTTAACTAGCTCACTATGTAAGATAAGAATTTTTTTTAGATTAAATCTCTTTTCTTAGAACAATTAAGATTTAAGGAGAGGGATTGAATGTTTAAGATCGAAGGCACACAAAGCTAAATGTTGTAAACACCTGGTTCGTATATACATGGATTAAACTCAAACTAAATATTGGTTAAGTGTACACTTTAAACAGGTACCTGGCAGGTATACAGGATAGATAGATAGGATAGGTAGATAGATAGATAGATATAAAGATAGATAGATAAATGAATAAAAAGATAGATATATAGATAGATAGATAGATAGATAGATGGATAGATGGATAGATAGATAGATAGATAGATAGATAGATAAATGTATAGATGGATGGATAGATAGATAGATAGATAGATAGATAGATAAATATTGGAAGTACTTGCGAATTGCAGTTTTGAACCAATTTTTGGCGCGAAACCGTTAATAGTTTACTTGTATTTTGTTGTTATATTCAAGGTAAAATTATGTTGTTCATCCTGATTTCTCGTTTTGGTTTATGACTGGTGTATCATGTGATATAGAGGTATAGCAATTACTGACGTGCATTTTATGTCTTTACACTGCACAACTGCTATGTCTTATGTCTTTTTGAGTCTAAAAGTACATATTCCACAGTTTTCTGGTTCTCACTGTAATTGGACAATTAAGTGTTTTTATTTAATTATCGGCTGATTTAAGGGTTTCTCTCAGTTCAACCATATTTTGATATTCCGTTAATTTTCTTGAAAACTTTAGAAAAACATTTTAAAATATTTAATCTTGTGCAGCGTTTTAGGAGCAAAGATATTTTCGATCTAAAACTCATTTGTCTTCTGTCAGATTAATCCATATAATTAAGTCAAAAGCATTAAAGTTTTTGAAATTTAATTCCAATAAATAATTACACTGGAGAAATGTCAAAAATCGGCTAAAATCCTAGTATTGTGGAGACCCGTATGATATCGTCTTCCAGTCCGGAAGCTCAACTAACCAAACCAAATATATCTGATAGTACATTAAATCCATGTTGTAACTTAGACTTCGATATATTTCTCAGTTCGTTTATTTAGCTTCTTTATTTCTCACTACAATATATTTTATTCATCATTTATATTTGTCTAAAGCAAAATTACATTAAACAATATAAAAGTTTACAATTTAATACTAATACTCCATTCTCTGGATATCACAATTTATGATTGACAGGGTTTGCCAAAAAAACATGTGCCAAACAAGACTTTTAGCATGAGTATAGTTTAGTTATTCAACGGTGGTTTTCAAAGGTGGTTTTCAAAGGTGGTTTTCAGAAGTGACGTCTCTTGGTCCCAACCTAGTGTTTTTCTTTTTCTAAAAATGTGGTGTGCAAGGCTTGATAGATTTTCGCACATTGCTTTGAAACTAACAATGGGTTTGCAGAACAATTCTGCAGTTGTTTTAGATTTGCTTCATTTGATGGTAAGATATAACCTCTTGAGCCGAATAGCGATATATCTAATAAAATTGGTGTTTCCTCTAAATATCTTTTTTGATGTAGTGCAACCTTGCAGCCATTAAAAATACGGTTTTAGTTTCTTGTCTTCTACCCGTAAATTCAGCGTCTGCCTGTAAACTGTAAAACAGTTTACAGAGATCTGATGCAGATTTGCCCCATTTGAAGAAGGTTAGTCTGTGTTGGCAGGGTGTCCAAACAGTAGTTGAGTATATATTTCAGCGTGCCTCTCTTTAGATTGAACATGTAAGATTTCCAGATCATGTCAGATGTTTCAAGCATTGCCAGGCAGAGCAAATGTCCTTGTTTTTAAGTGTTTCTGTATGTTCTCTCCAGAAAGTTTCGTTTTCAAAAGATACTTTTTCACTGACAGTTGTTTTCATTTTTTTATAGCATTGATGTTTGGAAGCTTGGTCTTCCCACTCAGGCATTTCTGCTTGACCATAGTTCTCTAANTTTGAAATGTTTTTCCTTGCATGTAATTTACAAATAGTTTGGAAAACCCGCAGAATAACAAAAATCTGAGGTATTATTGTTATTGGTTATTTCTGTTATGCCACTGAGAACACTATACTTCATAATCTAGATGTATATTTTGCATGTACGTCGGGGTGTTTGTATCCAATAAACGTTAAAACGGTTAAGTCGATCGGACCCAAATTTGTTGTGCCAACTCAGGGAAAATTTAAGAATGGTCATTGATCATAACTATGAAATATTTCTCATAAAAAAAATACAAATCTATATTATTCAAAATGTGCACTTAAGTACTTACGCACATTTATTGATTGACTTAAGCACATTAATAACCTGAGTGCGAATTTATTTCAATTGAGTGCCGACTTAAATCTTGAAAAATTGAATACGATTTTAAGTGGAACCGACCATATTAGAGCCGCGGCTTGAATTTAAGCCACGGCACAAATTCTTTAAATTTGGCCTCCGATTAACAATAAGGGTACAAGGGTACCGTTAAGAATCGGGCATCTCTCAAAAGAGTTCATTAAACTCTATCCCTTAAAGCATGAAACATTCTGTTGAAAGAAATCCTCGTGAAATTCAATGTTAAGGTCTGTCAGTTTTTTCCTGTAACTTTATTCTTGCGTAAAGTGTATCTTTCCTGCTTTAGCAAATGTTTAGATATTTTCATGTTTTGGGTGTAAGCTTGCAATGTCTCCGCAAATATCAACTTTGTCACTTTTTAAACTGAGTTTATTTGTATTCTCTAGACTACTATGAAATATTTCATCAAATTTCAAGACTGGGTCGACTTAAAAGTACTTTATGACCTTTGATTCTACCTCGCTAACTTGTACTTTTTTGTAGCTCTGAACATGTACATTTTAAACTATGCAGCACTTGTTTTTAGGTTATAATTTTAAGATGCAAAACACTGTGAATACCAAAAAAATACATTTTACATATAGATAATATAAGATTTACTTACACAACTTTTAAAATATAGCTTTATGCCTATTTTCATCACAGCTGGTCTCTCAAAATTGGAGTTGCGTGTTTACTTCAGGGACAAAGAAGGAAATTGTCAAAATTTATCATGGTGAAAAAGGAGAATATCCTTTTCGTGGCAACTATTAAAATTTGAAGGTTATATCGTTGTGAATATGTCATTTGTTAAAATGTTGTCTAAAAGTCACTTAAATCCTTTAAAGTCCTGGAAGAATGTTCGGAACTTAGGAAAATGAATAATTAATTAATCCAATTTTAAAACTAAAAAACCGCGATTTCCTCTTGAACTTGATTCTAACAAACATCCAACTCGTTAGAATTGAAGAAAATATTCCCTTTAAATCCTTTATAGTTCTGGATAAGGATGTGTCCACAAGAATGTTAGGATTGCAGGAATGAGGAGGATGTGGGGGGGGGACAATAGAAACTATTTACTATAAGTTTATATAGTTACGTGAGCCGGACACTATTTTAGTTTTGCACTAAAACTAACATGTGACGTATTCAAGTATTTCAGAATAGTAGACTGCCCACTGTTTTAAAGGATACTTTCTGCGTAACTTTGATTTTTCAATTATTTTAAAGGGACTATTAAGAAAAAAAAAGAAAGGGGTATAGACTGAAACCTTAGAATCTTAGGAGTTGAACGATACCTATAATACATCTATCTGATGTTCCTGTCTCGAGAAATTGACAAAAACTGTGTCAAATTTTACCAAAACGTATATATGTAAGATATACGTCCGTATGACGTGACCAGAACTCCCTCGGCAGTGCAATATATTGGTCGTGTGATACAGACGGAGACATGTGACGATACAATAATACTGCACTGCCATTGGTTGGAGTTCTGGCGACATGTTCCGTATGCATAAATAATATTAGTAATTATATCTATTAAAAATGAAAAATTATTAAATTTTAATAAAAATAGGAGAAAACTTGAGTTTCTCAGGCTCCTCTGGGATAGATCGTTGTTTTTAGATTAGTTGCGTATTTCTTGAATATGATCTGTTTAATACTACGAATCTTATTATACAAATCTTAAATATATATGTTTTTTTGGCCTGATTTTGACACAGTTTTATATGAAATTTTTCGAGACAGAAACTTCAGAAAGAACTCTTATATGTCTCAAATGACTTCTGAGATTCTCAGGTTTCAGCCTATAACCCCTTAAATTTTTCCTTTACAGTCCCTTTTAGAAACTATTCTAAACTCGCAATCTATACTTTTTTCCCTATTTTCAATATTAAAAATGTTTAAACTTCATAGTATTAAGACTCGCAAGCTCTACACTTACTTAAGACAAAATCACCGTAACATCTAGCTATTAAAGAATCATAGAGCTGGATTGATGGTAATATAAAACCATACTTTGAATATCAATACGGTGTAGCAATTTCAGACTTTAAATGTAATTTTAAATTGTGATAATTTTTTTAAAAATATAAGATGTTCATCTTTTCTTCAGAAAAACGTCTAGCTTTAAAAGGAACTATCGAGCGATGTAAAATCAAGAGTTGATCGATTCTAACCATTAATAGTGTTACCATTATCTGAATAACAATGAGAAAAAATGAAGAATTATTTCAAATTTCGTCGCCTGTCCCTGTAATTCACGATTTTATTCTTTATTCTTGCCTAAGAATAGTTTTTGTCATACTTTGAATATCAATACGGTGTAGCAATTTCAGACTTTAAATGTAATCATAAATTGTGATAAATTGTTTTTCAAATATAAGATGAAGAGATGTTAAATAATATGTTCATCCTTTCTTTAAAAAATCTTCTAGCTTTAAAAGAAATTGTCTCGTGACGTAAAATCAAGAGTTGGCCGATTCTACCCATTACCCGTGTTACCATAATCTGAGTAACAATGAGAAAAAATGAAGACTTATTTCAAATTTCGTCGCCTGTCCCTGTAATTCACGATTTTATTCTTTATTCTTGCCTAAGAATAGTTTTTGTGCCCTGTCTCCTATAATTGATTCCATTCTAGAATGAAAAAATTCTTTAAATTCTTTCTCCGCAACAGTTAGGATCTGAAATTAGTCTAGCAAAGAAAAAACAAGCTAAAAAAGGGGAGGGGAAAGATTAGATTATAGACTTCTATAGATAAAAAAAATACCAAAGAACAATGTGTTGTTTGAAAGATATTTTTCATACTTATTTGTAAGTTTTTTTGCAATCAAAATGTTTCCTTTTTTAAATTATCCTAAACCGTCCATGAGCATTTAAACACACCTGGACTTTTTTGGGGCGCTTTGTGTCTCTTTATTAAGGAACAGTTCAAGCTTTTAATGCTTTTCCAGCCTTTATTTTTCTTCCATCATTCAGCCATATTGACTACAAAAAGGCAGACAAGCCAATTAACCTTCAAGTCAAATAAATTCATAAAAATTATATCTATCGTTTGTGACTGTTAGTAAAATTGCGAAAGCGACGAAAAACAAAATAAAAAATATTTTAAATTTTCCAAAAGTATACTCCTGCAGACGAGTACATTTTCTTGTGATGGAGTATAAAGTGTTAAACTTGTTTAGTTGAGCTTTCAAGTAAATATTTTGTGTGCAGGGTTATATTTTTCACCTCCCTCCCTCCCCCCCCCCACCCTAAAAACCCGGAAACTTTAAGAGTCAATGTTCAAAAACGGAAATAACATGGGGGGGGGGGGGTTACAAGGAAGACATTCACCCCTGAACTCAGATTAAAGGATTTGCAATGTCTGAAGCCAGACCTGACTATTGGCTTGAAATAGGATTTATTCAGATTTAGTAGATTCTTTTACTTTAAAGTAAAAACTAGAAAAGGGCCGACCGGAAGCAACAGAGATCCAGACAGCTTAGATAATTATGCTTTAAGTCCGGGTCAACTTTGAAGCGTCACAACCCACTTGGCCTTACTTGTTAGTATTTAAAGCTTTTGAGCTAGTTTTTTAATAAAAAAAAATTAATTTAAACTTATCACGTTTAACGATAAAGATGTTTCCCAAATGATTTTTCAAAAAATGACAAACTCCATTTTTTTTTGCAATGTCAAATATGCAAAATAATTGCAAATACTTCAAAGATTAGGTGCATGATCAAGAAAAGCTAAACATGTGCAAATTTACCATAAAGAGTGTACAGAAGAAAAAAAAGATTTTTAAAATCTGCTTTTTCAGGTCGATCTGAAACCATCGAAACTGAATTAACTTGGCCCAATAAATAAATTTATTTTAGCAAAGAAAATTATACATTCATGAAGCTATAAAATAGGAGCTGAGGACACGATTTCTTTTAATTACAAGNATCGAGCTTACCTTTAACAGTTGTATAAAATGTTTTTATTTACTGAAGAACTTCCCAAATATCGAAGAAATTAAATGTTTACTATCTAAGCCACAGATAAGATTAAAACTTCTACAAACAATGTAATAGCACCCTTAATTATCTAAATTACCTTAATTACCTTAATTACCTTAATTAACTTAATTACCTTAATTACCTTAATTACCTTAATTACCTTAATAAATTTAATAAATTTAATTACCTTTATTACCTTATCTACCTTTATTACCTTAATTACCTTTATTACCTTAATTACCTTTATTACCTTTGTTACCTTAATTACCTTTTTTTTACCTTAATTACCTTTTTGTCGTGTTTGAGAAAAAAGGATTATCTCTATTTTCTAGGTTTAGAAGAATATATTCTCTTCAGAACCGTAATTATGATGGGGGTGGGGTAACTTGGTGCTTACTCATACTTTCCAATAAATCTATATATATATTTACAAAGTTGTTATCTCTGTTTGTCTGTCTCTTTGTTTGTTTGTTCGAACATAACTCAGGAACCCCAAGACAGTTTTTCCTCAGAGACTTTGATTGGGGAACGTCGGGAGTTTCCCCATTCAAATTTGAGGCAAAACGTTCTCCCTGTTCCTGAGTTATAATCGGACCACACTCCTCTGCCGCTTTAGCAGTTGTAAATTGGCGGTACAGTCCAAAGAAGGACCGCAAAGGTTGGCCTAGCTCGGATATTGAATGTACACCAGTGGGACATCCAAACATACAGAGATTACTTCTTTCTTTATATAGCTTCATCATTTCACCAATTATTAGACATATTATATTATTTATTTTATTTATTTCGTAAACATACATAATTTAAAAATTGGTACAATTGAACAGACAAAAAATCATGAGAGTAAATATCATAATAAATACAAATACAAGAATTTAATTTTAATATATTAGCTGTTAGGCCGTGCAAATAAAACTGATAATATCATGAAGCTCAGCTTGGTCAATGACAGCAAAAATAATGTTATTGGTTTTGGCAGAAATTACTTCATTTAAAAATGGAATCATCCATTTTTTCCACTGGTATTTCTAGAAATATCATTCAATTTTTTACAATATGTTTGTCAATAACATTCAAATTTTGTCTCCAATATTTTCAGATTTTTTTTGCACTTACTGGCTTTTGATAAAATTGTAAAAGATTTTTTAAATGTCTGATACATATTTTTTACGAGTTTTTTATTGAAGAAATGAATGAAACAAATCTTGGAATGAAATCATAATCAAAAATATAATATTTTCTTAATTTAATAAAATCCGTGTCATGTANAATTCAGTGATGGTGATGGACCAAACCTCTGTAGAGTAAAAAAGTAGATGTTAGTTCCACATTTATTGAAAATATATTTCGGTCTGGGTTGACCCTCGTCAGTTCTAACGATATAATAACCATCAAAATCGATAAAAAAAGAAATTTAAAATAATTGTAAAAAATCACAAGAAGATAAACAAACAAAAAAGATTATTCAAAATAAAAATTTGGGCTGTCAATCAAATGGACATAAGGGAAACGAACTCAGATTATGAGATGGAAAAAAGATAATTTGCAAAAATTCACTTTATCAATATAAGATGACAAATTTCGATTTTAATTTTGATTTAAAAATACTTCTCTTTAATTGACTGTATACTTGTAATTCGAAAAAAGATTGTTAAAAATTAAAACTTAAATAAAAAAGTCGTCTTCATCGTATTGCTATAATCCATGGAACAACTATAATCGCACCACCGTAGCTAACTAAGATAATGTAAACGTATTAAACGTTTTCCAACAACTCATGAAACTAGAGCTGGGACCTGGACAGAATGGGACACACCCCTAATCCTGATCGCTTGATCTGAATATCCAATGTGGACACTTTTAATTTTCCGCTTAATCCACTCTTTTTCTCCCTTTTTGGATATTCCTACCAGATTTCGAAAAAAGAGAGTTCTCTGCAGATCTGATTTAATGGAGCGTAGAATTTCAAATTTCCAGCCTCTTATTGGCTGTTCGGGATTCTGCACTCTTAAAGTAACATGATCCGAGCCGGTACAACATGTACTGTAAATGCATTCAGTCGTACCGACCAGTTTGGACCCAGCACGTTTTATGCAGTAAATGTATACATAGCAAGATCACACAATCATCGAGAGGGAATAAGGCACGTGCCGAGCGCTGAAGGACGATGGCTTAGATTTAAAAATTTCACCCTGATGAAATTTTGAACTTGAAATTATTAATTTAGTACATCAATGAAAAATTTACACTGTTAGTTTGAACTGAAACTTTAAATTTCAAGTCGTGTTTACATATTTGTTTAATTGTTCATACAGGGTGTCCCAAAAACATGGGAATTCAGTGACAAATTCGATATCGTCTTTGTTATGAATTAGCATTGTAATACCTAATTTCAAAAGCCATAATATTATTATGTCTGCTAGAGTTTATTTTATGAAAAGGGTAAAAGACTGTAAAGATGTGTCTATAATGTCTCCGCAAGATGAACAGTGAAGACGGACAAGTTTACTCTGTCTGTATACTGCAATTTTCTTGTTTTACTAATTGTACAATCGTATGCAGTCAAAACATAAACAAACACAATGTGAACAAAGCAGACGAAACTCTTACAGATTACAGCTTTCATAGGAAGTATCACTATACTAAATCAAAGAATTATTGTAAAGACGATATTGAATTCGTCACTGAATTCCCATGTTTTTTGGGACACCCTGTAGAATCGTTCTGACTTTAGCAGGACTTTCAATTTAATTTTAAGTGATTATCCAATTATAGAGCTTGGTGCCCAATTCACAATACCTCTTACAGGTGTGTCCAGGTAGCAATTCATGAAATACATTTTCCTAATTACCTCCTTTGGCTATGCAGCATAAATCTACATTTTAAAATTATGGATTTCAATTTTGAGTTGCTTTGAATTAAGTCTACACTCTATACTTTACAATCCCTTAAAATAAATAAATAAATTCTTGGGTTAAAAGACTAGAATTTACCCGCATGACTTATTCACCGTCTCAAGCTTTCCGGAACATGGATAGATAGTGAAATAGATAGATAGATAGATGATGGATAGATAGAGAAATAGGTTTTAGACAAATAGATAGGTAGATAGATAGATGATAGATGATGGATAGACAGATAAATAGGTTTATAGACAAATAGATAGGGAGATAGATAGATGAGGATGAGGATGAGGATGAGAAAGAATTGTTTAATTTAAAAAGTCTGAATACTTTCACGCATTCTTTGCTTTATATTTCCAGCCCTAGGATGGAAGATACGGTATGTCACGTTCAATCTTTTCTTTAAACTTAAAGGGACTATATAGTAGAATTAAAGGGACTATATAGTAGAATTTCAGGTGACCCTTGTAAAGTGACATTTCCGATTCACTTCGGTACCCAAGATGTATAACCTTGAGGACATTATTGCCATTTTCTATCTGAAAAAGTCTTTGATTTTTACCATTTCTTCCTTTCTCTGCTACTGCATAAATCTGCATGTGTTTTATAGAAAACAAACCGCAATTTTTAGATATTTAATTCTAAGAAAAGGAAACAGAAAAACTTTGCATTTTGTTTGCTTTGACAATGGTTTAAAGGGTATTGTTTGGTAAAATTTGTCTACAGTTCCTTTAAACTTTGTTTTTATTGTGTTTTTGTTTTTCCGCCGCGGCAATGGTAATTAATTCTAAAACTGACAATTAGAAATACCAAATATTTTTTTTTAATTTGTTAAATATAAGAAATTTCCACGTGACTAGTTCAAAAAAATTATTCAGAATTAAAAATATAAACAAATTTCGGCTTACGACAGATCGTAGAAATAACAGGTTATGATTTATTAAATGATAATATTTTTAAAAACAAATTTACATTATTAATCAAAATTTTCCAAGAAACGTCCTTTCTGTGAAATTTATTTGTTTGAAGCATTTACTTAAAGCACTCCTGTATGCCGAGTCCATTAGCGCCTGATCCAATCAGGGTTCAGTCATGTGTTTGTTGTCTATTCTGAACTAATAGAATTAGTATGGTGGTAACATCTATCTGTCTATCTATCTCATCATCCTATTAGAGTTATGAATCCTTCAATCGGCGCTATCAGTAAATGAACATGTTTACTTCTACTGAAACTATAGTGAAAGAGGTGCCTAGCACCATAAATTCTCAATTTTAGTGCTTCTAAACGCGGTGTTATAAAGATTGATTAAAACCTGAGAAAAGATAATATTTCAAATACCGGGACGACATGAAAATGTTAGAAGGAAAGCTCGTGAAATGCATTTTTCAAGCCTAGCCCGGGCATTTATCAGGTTTAAGATAAACTCAGAATTTTAAAGTGTACATTTTAGGAGAAACAAGGAAGTTAGGTAATTAGTTGTGACAATGAAAAATGCTTATTTAAAATTTTATTTTGCACAATCAGCATGGTAAGCTCAAGGAGTAAGAATTTTGCATATTGTAATAACAGCAAACTTGTATAACAGGCAATTTTGAAGAGAGAGAATTACAAATCAGATTCTTCTGAACCTCTTGAAAGTCTTTAAAACTTTAAATAATTAAACACGTACCTCAACGCAATGACTACGGCGGGCGGGCAGGCAGTATATAAAATTTCGTTTATAACTATATCTAGAGATGGACACGTTCGTTTTTTAAATTTCGTTCGTTCATCGTTCATGAACGATTTTTTTGTTCATTTTTTCAATAGTTCAAAAAATGATATTGTTTGTTCTCAAAATTATCGTTATTTTTTATCTATTTCTATCGATTTCAGAAAAATCGTTTGTTCTAAAAAACTGTTCGTTTATTAAAAAAAGAATATCGTTTTTTTTTACTTTTTGAAAACAATTGGTCGTTCAGTAAAAAAAGATTCAAATTTGTTCGAATGCTTTTAAGTCGTGCATAATACATATCTTCCAGGGCAATTTTGTAGATTAAATAAATTGATGTTTTTTATCAAAGAGACGTTTGTAAGTATGTAACTATGTACTACCAATACGTTGTAATACTTTTTTACAGGATTTGAATTGCTCACCGTTGCATAAGAAAACAAATTGCGAAACAACGACGGATATAGAATAAATCCTGCGGTCAAAGGCACAAATAGGATTAAAAATTACATAAAGAGCATTAATGTAAGGGCGGTGCCCCCACCTCTAATATAAACATAATATCTTGACATTTATCACCAATTTTGATTTAGACACACTAATGTCTAGAAAAAGGAGGCATCAAATTTTTGGACAGCCACGACCTAAATGCGTCGGAACATCTTAGCTTTTTATATCACCTCACTAAAGGCCGAATTTAAAGAATTTGAGCCGAGGCTTAAATTTAAGCCGGGGCTCAAAAATGATTGGTTCCACTAAAAATTGTATTCAATTTTCAAGACTTAAGCCGGCGTTCAATTGAAACCGGTTTTGGGGGGATTTGAGACGCGGCTTAAATTCATTAAATTCAGACACAAGTCACTTAAATACTTTTTTGTTTCAGCTTTAAGCATGCACATTGCACATTCTAAAACTACAAGTGTATTGTTTCTAGCTTAAGGAGTAATTTGAAAAGTACTGCTCGATTTTTGTGCGAGAGCGTGCACATCTTGGTTTGCAGTGTCGACAAGAACCTTATTTAACCTGAGGCCGAATTTAAAGAATTTAAGCCGCGGTTTAAATTTAACATGTTTTGATGATTCCACTTAAATTTATATTAAATTTTCAAGATTTAAGTCGGCGCTCAATTGAAACTGGTTTTGTGGGGATTTAAGATACGGCTTAAATTCATTAAATTCAGACACAAGTCACTTATATACTTTTTTGTTTCAGCTTCAAGCATGCACATTCTAAAGCTCTGTCCATTCATTCAAATATATAGTCAATTTATTCTAGTTTTATTAAAAGATGTGTGTAAGAAAAATATGTAGTTCAGTTATATCGTAACATTTCACTTAACAGATCTGTGCATATTCCATTCAATTTACGTAGACAATTGTTTTCCTTTTGCACAAGTTTTTGCAACTAGTTTGTTTACAGGAATAACAGTTGATATTTGAACATACATACAGAAAGTATATTTTACACGTATATATACAGGGTTACCCTAAAAGGATGAGACTGTAAAGATGACTTAAAAGTTTAAAGATATGACGATCCAAATGTCAAGTTAAGTCTTCTGTCTCCGATAAAGCCTGTGGCTGATTAAATTAATTGGCAAAGAAAAGCAGAATTCTACAGTTGCGGGGAATCGTGAAAATGAGGAAACAGACAATGTAAGTTTCGTACAGTCTCTCTGAGGTTTCATCCTCTGAAGGTAACCCTATGCACTGGATGTTCCACTGAAAACTGGCATTTCCAAAATGTGGTCTGTATATTTTGTGCCTTATAATAATAGATACAACGAAGTAATTTCAGATTGCAATTCAATAAGTAAAATCTAAAACCAAAAACATCTTTTTTAAGATATATGTAGGTAGAGGTCGTGCAAACTTTAAGTCAAAACATACAGGATTACCCACAAAGATGAGACTTTAAAGACGACATTTATCTAGCTGTCCGTTTCATAAAGACGACATTTATCTAGCTGTCCGTTTCATAAATTCATGATTCCTTGAAGTTGTGTAAGCTGATTTGAATCGGTGATTAAAATTTGAACCACGCGGCGGAAGGCACCAGACAGTTTATTCATTAAATTTGGTCTCTTCAAACCTTTAAATCTTTGTTTTCAACTCTCATTGTAGACTGTAGAGTGTGGAACTAGAATTCTAAATTCTTGAATCTGATATATTAAAAAATCCTTTTAATTTTACAGAAGTAATGAACTTCAAAAACTCGATTTCATATAAATTTCATACGGCAAGAAAACATGTCACCCCAGACTAATCAGAGTGAGCAGCATTCGGTTTCTTCTGTTTGAAAACAAACGTGATTTGGTCTATAATTCAACAATCATTTACTTTACGGATTTGTTTATTTTATACTTTTTCGTTCAAAATGCATGTGCCAACAAAAAATACCAAAGAAAAAAAGCTATAAAGTTTTGTTTAATTTGTAAAATTGTAATCGAAAGTCACAGCTTTCTGTAATATTAACAGGACCGTGATGTAAAGGACTTGTCAGAATTAAACAGTGTTAAACCGAGAAAATGGCAACATGTTCCAGATTATTGATCAAATAAAGGTTTCATAGGTACCGTTGTGATTCGGGCATTGCCATCTTTGTATGGAGGTTCACTTGAAATTACGCTTACAGTCCCTTTAACAGTCAGTTCAGCAGTTCAGCAGTCACAAATACGTGTATTGTTTAGTGATGACTTCAAGGCTTTATTCTCATTCTTTATAAACAATGCATCTTCTCGATATAGATAGTTTTTGGATTCTTTCAATTAGCGATGAGCAATAACTAGATTAGTTTTACAGAAACTTTTAATATATTTTTAGTCTTTTCAAAGGTTTTACTGAGAGGGTTCAACGATAAAAAGTTGTAGATGTTTGCTTTTATCAAATAGGCAAATTTGTTATTCTATGTGAAGGCAAAAATGAACAAAAAACTATCGTTTTAAAAACCCAAAAACTATTATTCTAAAACGATAGTTTTTCCTTATTTTTTGTTCTAGTGTAACAAAATTGCATGGTTGATAAAAGCTAGCCATATGTTTGCAACGGTTCTAACATCACCAAGACTTGAACAATTGTTTTTTTTTTTATTTATACGCGTTGGTCCATGCATGAATTGTCAGCGGAAAAAATGTACATAACATATCTGATTTGTGGAGAACCTTTAAAAGTAAAAAACAAATCTAAAAATAAATGCCCATCTTTACTTCTGAATGCAGTGTTTAATAGCTGGAATATTTCACACTGGAGAATCGGAAATAACAACACTCTGTTCTTGGCGCCGTCATACAATTAAGACGCATAAATCTTATCCTTTTCTTTAGTTAAAGGGATTGTACGTGTAAATTTAAGTGTTCCTTCATTCAAATATAGCAATGCTCGATTTACACGTTTACAACTGTTCCATTAAAACCTTAATTTGTTCAAAAATGTGGAAGATAACTTCGTTTGTCTGACTCAAAAAGTGTTTAAATTAGATTTAGTCTTGTATAGGTAAAATAAGGCATTCAGGCAGTATGTCTGAGGACTCAGGTAGAGGTATAAAATCTTCAATTTAAGCCCTAAGTGAGAGGCATGTGTTAGTAAGAAAAGTCAGAAATTTTGAATTAGACAAATACTTTTTTAGTTATGTCCAAAAAACGTTAGGGGGACTCCCCCCCCCGCTTCTAGGAGGGCTATCCCAAATTTTACAAGTCAAGGGTGGGGGCACTACCTCCTTTACCCCCTGTTTACGCCTTCGCATAAAAGTGTCAATACTCTTACTTTAAATTCATAAAATTAAGTGATAAATATCTATTTCCTATACGTCTAGTGATCTCTAAGAGTAGGCCGTTCGAAACTCAATCTGTCTGACCACTACAGAAACGGTTTTAAGATTTACAGAGGGATTAACTAACCAAAAGTTCCATCCTCCAGGGGTTTTTTATATCATCTTTTTGATGTGGATCCTTACATAATGGAGAGAAAAAATTGCATAACATCAAACTTAACCTTGATACAAAAATAATTCAAATTATGTGTTGAGACTTCTTTTCTTACAATTAAGTATTTAAACCTATATATAATCTTTGTTTGTCTGGATATCTGTTTGTTTGTATCCAATAAACGTCAAAATGGCTGAACCGTTCTGGCCCGAATTTTTTTGTGGAATCTAACATGACCCCAGGGAAGGTTTATGGATGCTCAAAATTACAAAAAATTATTTCCAAAAGTTTGGATTTTTGTAAAATTTCGAAAAACCACAAAAAATATTAATAAATCTGTAAACGTTTTCAGTGTTTGTTTTCAGAGAAGATGCTCACAGACAGAGCCATAATTAAAAGTTAAAAAAGAGTATGGGCGTAAAGCTCTCTATAAAGCCTAGTCTATTAAAAAATTTTATATTTACATAATGAAAATACAGCCAGAAAAGAAGGAAAGCTTGCTCACGGTAGACAAAGACATTCTTTGGAAAATTAAACCTGATAAAAGACAGAATTTAAAAGTTCTTGGATATTTCAAATTATGTAAAATGTTTCTTATATTTTACAGTTTTCTTTTTCCTCATTAACTTCGTTTTTTTTATTGAAAAACCTGTTATTCATAAAGTTGGTTTCTTTATTTCTACATTTATGATATAATATTTCTACATTTATAATATAATATTTCTTAATAATAATTCCTCATTCTGAAACAAACAAAAAAATAAAGTCTTTGTCAACTCTGATTTTATAATCCCTATATCTTTGCAACCTGATGTCGTAGACATATTAAACTATGAAATAGGTTTGATCGAAAAATCTCAGTTTGAAATATCAAACGTTTACACCATCGGGTTGCAAAGATATAAGGATTAGAAAATTTGAGAATTCCTTTGTCTTTTCTGTTTACCGTAATTTCGTTCCATGGCCCTGGTAATTTTGAATTTATAAATTCAAAGGCGTATGCAGTATTTTGTTCATAACCTTTTTTTATTTTCCGGGTGTGAAGAGGGTTTTGACGCCCTGGGAACTATTTTTTTCAATTATCCAAAGGGGGTGGGCTCAGCCCTCTGAACACCCCTGTATGCATCCACCCTTTTCATTTCCCCTTCCTTTATCCCCCCACCCTCCCCTGTGTAGAGGAAGGTGTAAAATGAGTAATCTAAAAAACGAATTCTCACAATCCTAAATATCTAAATAAATAGTTTTCATTTTTATAATATGCTTCTGTTTTGAAATTTTCCTGTTTTTAATCTTAATCTTTAAAAAATAAACTTAAAATAAACATTTTCCAGTTGAGTAACCTGAAAACAAGCATTGTCGATCTGTTAATCATGAAGAATTGAAGTGCCCTCAACTGAATATTTTTAGAGATGTATGCATTTGCAACATACTCCAGTCTATATCTCCATCTGTAACTATACTCCAGTGTATACCTGTATATTGCACTGTTACTATACTCCAGTCTATATCTCCATCTGTAACTAAACTCCAGTGTATACCTGTTTATTGTACTGTAACTATACTCCAGTCTATATCTCCATCTGTAACTAAACTCCAGTCTATACCTGTATATTGTACTGTTACTATACTCCAGTCTATACCTGCATATTGTACTGTAACTATAATCCAGTCTAACTGTAACTATACTCCAGTCTATACCTGCATATTGCTCTGTAACTATACTCCAGTCTATACCTGCATATTGCACTGTAACTTTACTCCAGTCTATACCTGCATATTACACTGTAACTATACTCCAGTCTATACCTGTATATTGTACTGTAGCTATACTCCAGTCTATACCTGCATATTACACTGTAACTATACTCCAGTCTATACCTGCATATTACACTGTAACTATACTACAGTCTATACCTGCATATTGCACTGTAACTATACTCCAGTCTATACCTGTATATTGTACTGCTACTATACTCCAGTCTATACCTGCATATTACACTGTAACTATACTCCAGTCTATACCTGCATATTGCTCTGTAACTATACTCCAGTCTATACCTGTATATTGCTCTGTAACTATACTCCAGTCTATACCTCCATATTGCACTGTAACTATACTCCAGTCTATACCTGCATATTGCACTGTAACTATACTCCAGTCTATACCTGCATATACTCCAGTCTATACCTTCATATTGCACTGTAACTATACTCCAATGTATACCTGCATATTGCACTGTAACTATACTCCAGTCTATACCTGCATATTGCACTGTCACTATACTCCAGTCTATACCTTCATATTTACCATCAAGCTCTCTTCTTAAGATGTGGAATAATCTGCCTCTTGACTGAGAAAGAAGCAACTCTTTAAAAATATACTATTAAGCTCTCTTTTTGAAAATTACATTACAATGTGTTTAAACCGAATTGCTATTCAAATGTGGTTTAATGCATGTTATGATATTTTTTTTGTACATGACAGAAAGTTATTTCAAAATATTGCTATTCTAACAAATATAAAAACTATTTTGCACAAGATAAAATCCAATCCTGATCTCTAATGTTTCACGTCAAATCTGTTAATTGAAGTATTTTGTTATCATTATTAAAATTAGGTGGAAAAAATAATCAAAACAGCCAAGAGCCATTTTCCACTTAATAGCATTATTCTCGTACTGTTAAAATAATCATCAATTTGAAATTATAAACTTGTTCTTTATACATATATTTTAGCAATAAATTTTATCTATTTATCCATCTACACATATTGATACAACAAAAATCAGAAGAAAATTTAAGATTTTAAAGTTATAATGTTTAAGGAATCAGACAAGATTTGATGGAAGTTTAACGATTGTTAAATAACAGAAAATAAAAGTTAAAATGAATATGTTTTAAAACTATGAGACAAAAAATTAAGATATCTCATCATTTTAAAATTCAATGATGGTGACAGCATGAAGGAATAGAAAAAATTATTTCTTTTTATATAGAAGTATGACAATTTATTTCTTATTATTACAAGTTCAAATGGTTTTTTAAGATTAAAATCTATCCTTTATTTAGAATGGATGCAAAGGAGAGAAGGTTTAGTTGGCTTGGAAGGCTTGAAGTTTGTAAGGTAAAAATATTCAAATAAATCTGTTCTGTGTTGTTGGTTTTTTTTTATTTTTATATGTTGTTATGGCCGACCCCGATTAAACCAAATGTTTAATGGACATGACATAAAAAATAAAATCCCAAAAAGTTGAAAATCCACTAGGGCAAACAGATTCCTACATTTGTTCATCTTGAAATTGTAAAGCTTTGATATATCCATTGTTTTTTAAAATTTTTATATGTTGTTATGGCCGACCCCGATTAAACCAAATGTTTAATGAACATTTGGCCATGACATAAAAAATAAAATCCCGAAAAGTTGAAAATCCATTAGGGCAAACAGATTCCTACATTTGTTCATCTTGAAATTGTAAAGCTTTGATATATCCATTGTTTGAAAAAGGAAAAAATGAGGGCCAAGTACCTGAAAAGTTTAGTATTTTTTGATAAAAAAAAATTGCAATGATGTCAAATGCTTGATGACAATTTAAATTTGTTCTCCAAATTATGATCAACCAACAATAGGTGGTTTGTTTCAGGACTGCAGCCATGTTGCCCGAGATATGGGCGGACATCTTCTTCATTTTAGAGAAGCAAGACATGTAAACTGGATCCGGTCCCAGGCATATAGGTCAGTTAGGCACTTCCGGTATAGGTCAGTTAGGCACTTCCGGTATAGGTTAATTTGGCACTTCTGGTATAGGTCAGTTGGACACTTGATGATTGTCACTTAGGCACTTGGTATAGGTTAGTTTGGCTCTGGTGTATGCTAGTTAGGCACTTGGTATAGGTTAGTTTGGCTCTTGGTATATGCTGTTAGGCACTTGGTATAGGTTAGTTAGGCACTTGATATAAGTAATTTAGGCACTTGGTATAGGTTAGTAAGGCACTTGGTACAGGTTAGTTAGGC
Organism: Eurytemora carolleeae; assembly: GCF_000591075.1. NCBI lineage: Eukaryota > Metazoa > Arthropoda > Copepoda > Calanoida > Temoridae > Eurytemora > Eurytemora carolleeae. The sequence goes on along the minus strand of NW_019396568.1, from coordinate 14,918 downwards.
TCTTGATATAAGTAATTTAGGCACTTGGTATAGGTTAGTAAGGCACTTGGTACAGGTTAGTTAGGCTCTTGGTATATGCTAGTTAGGCACTTGGTATAGGTTAGTTAGGCACTTAATACAGGTTAGTTAGGCTCTTGGTATAAGTAATTTAGGCACTTGGTATAGAAATGAATAAATCCAATTTTTAACAAAAATATGTTTATAAGGGAACCGAAGAAAAGAGCACTGTGGTTAAAAATCTGGTATTCTACTATACAGCAATTGGAGCTGGTCAGTTTTATTCTCTTAAAGGGACTGTAGACGTAATTTCAAGTTACTCTCCGTGTCTGATTCACCAATCACAGTAGTATCTTTATACCCTGACTAATTAATTAAGTATAAGTGACGCTGTTGTGAATCTCATATGCTACTCTTTTTAAATACAGAGTTACTTGAAATTATGTCTGCATCTAGTTCATTTAATATTAAATTTTTTGATTTACAGTGCAGTTCCAATAGAATTTGATGTTGATTATATCGTCTTTTTCGTAAATACAATAAAAATTTTATGTAGTAAGCATTGGCAATAAGTGGTCTTCAATTTGTGTATTTTCAAAATTAAATTGGATACGATACGATATAACAACAATCGAAATTACAAGATGATTTTTGAATCGTCCCTGCTTTACCATGCTTTTGTGACAAGCTTTGCATAAATAATTTTAAGATTTTTTTTCTTTCGGTAATTCATTCTTTCATTTATCCATTTTTTAATTTGACTCTTTGTTTTTACATTTAATTTCTTTATTTCGTTCGATCCAGTAAAATATCCATTCATTCTTTTCTTATCTTTCGACCACAACCAGTGAGAGTTAGAAAACTGTGGAATAGGAAGACGACTTTACCGCAAAAAAAGTGTTTTTATGTAGTTACAAAGCAAATAGTTTTACTAGTGTCTTATTAACTCACTTGCTCAGTGAAATGGGATTAACAACACTGCACAATTGTGCAGTGTCACAAGTTCATTGGACTATTTTATGTATAAATGGCGTCTTCCTATTCTAGTCAAAATTTAATGAATTTGAGTTGCGTCTCAAATCCTCCAAAAACCGGTTTAAATTGAGCGCCGGCTTAAATATTTAAACATTTAATACAATACAATTTTAAGTGGAACCAACCATATTTGAGCAGCGACTCAAATTTAAGCCGCGGCTCAAAATCTTAAAATTCGGCCTCTGATTGTTGATACACCCTGTAAATAAATTTGATAATAAAAAACAATTTAAGTTAATGTTTGACATTTTGTAAAACAAACTTACTTGGATTTCAGTGGACAGAGCTTTCAATAAATTTTTTTGTCGTTTTTAAAATTTTAACTGTTTTTATTGTAAATATTTAAATCATTTATGGAGACAAAAAAGTTTGAATCATTTTCTCCAGAGTGTCTCGGTTTCATTACGTTTGCACATTTTAGACAAGTGCAAAATTAAAATGAAAAAAATTGTCTATGTTTTAAATATCTTACGTTGGAACTGAAGTACTATTAATCCATTTTGAAAGCACTAATCCGTATCCGAGGAATTAAGTTAATTTTTTTTTCTTAATCGTCTCTTTCATAATTCTAATTTTTGAATTATTTAAGTTAGACTATGGGGCATGGGCAGTGGGCACCGTTTCGAGGTCCGTTTATAAACAATTAAAGTTTTTACCCAATTCTATTTCTAAATTACTAGAAAAGATTAATTTTATTTAATTATGCAACATTTTTACTCAGAGCTGAAAACTTTAGAATGAGATATCCTTAATCTCGATCTGTTAACTAATCTGAGCTGGAAACTTTTGAATGGTGGATATTGGGATTAAGGCTTAATCCACTCTTTTTCTTAATCTCCAGATTAAATAGTGCTTGTTCTTCTCTTGTTCTTAATCTCCAGAGCTGAAAACTTTAGAATGGTGGATATCAGGATTAATGCTTAATCCACTCTTTTTCTTAATATCCAGATTAAATGTGGCTTGTTTTCCTCATGAATTTAATCTTCAGATAAGTCAACAGATCGGGATTAAGGATATCCCATTCTAAAGTTTTCAGCTCTGATTAATTGAACGATCGGGATTTAGGATATCCCATTCTAAAGTTTTCAGCTCTGAAGATTAAATTCATGAGCACAACAAGCAATATTTAATCTGGAGATTAAGAAAAAGAGTGGATCAAGCATTAATCCCGATATCCACCATTCTAAACTTCCCAGCTCGGACCAAATATTTGACGATTTTTCAAACCAATTAGTAAAATCGTTTTTCATTTCCCGTTTTGAAAAATCGTTTTGGTGCATATCTTTGATTAGAGATAAACTGTGTATAATGTTATAAAAGCAAACTTATCAAGAATACAATTCCACAATGGGCTAAATAGCTTATTAAAATGCGAAATGCCCATCAGTATTGAGAACTATAGATTAACTAAGGCAAGTTGATCTAATTTATTGAGAACTAATCGTACCTAGACTAACAACTAACTCATCCTTTTCATAAATTCTGAAATTTAGGAGAACCCCTGGGCTCTGGCGTTTGACGAATCTGAGGAAGATGATGAACTTGAACTTGAACTAAACAGGGAAATATTGGTCTGAACTTCTGAACGTAATGAATGCAGATATATTAATTCTTGAGATCAAATGGATCATTTTAATTAGATATCCATGGTCAAAATATACCAGAGCTGGTAAGTTTAGAATGGTGGATATCAGGATTAATGCGTAATCCTCTGTTTTTGCAAATCTCGAGATTGACATAATCTCGAGATTAACATAATCTCGCGATTAACATAATCTCAAGATTAACATAATCTCGAGATTAACATAATCTCGAGATTATATTAATCTTGAGATTAAATATTTAGATCAACAAATTATATTATAATGCACGGATATCCAAAGAGAGAGAAAAAGAGTGGATTAAGGACTGAAATTAAAAGTTTACACAGTGGATATTCGGCTTAAGTAGCTGGGATTAAAGGTTATCCATTCTAAAGTTCCCAGCTCAGATTGACATAAATATTGAGGAATCAAAAACTTTTCTCTCAAATTTAAAAGTTACACCAGAAATATCGAGATTAAGCGTTGTAGCTTATATGTCATCCAAAAGATTTGACCTCTGGAGTCATGTTTGATCAATTCCTTTGAAAACGTCTATTTTTCTTGAATTAATTTTTCTTGCAACAATTTTATAAGCTTTTTTTTAAGGGTTTCTGACTGCTTATTTGATTCCATTATCAAAGGAAGTCGAAGTCGAAGAAGTATTGTATTAAATTAATTTAAAATGAACATTTTGAAAAATTATATTTTCTTAATTTTTCTCCAAGTATTCAACCTTTCATAACATTCTGTAACATATTTATCGTATTTAATAATATTTAACCTATTTATTTCTCCATCATATCATTAAAAAGTGACAGTTTGTGCAATTTCATGAAAATGGAATAGTTCTATAGCACGAGAATGGTGTAAATCAATTTTACCAAACATTAAAGAAGAACTTAATGCTATAATTGAATAAAGATTTGCACAAGGATGTAAATATAAACATTTCCCGGAGACCCTTTTTGCTGCAATCTAAATAAGATCTGAAAAATGTTGCAAAATGTCTCAAATATTTTATAATCTCTCTGATTGCGGTTAATCTGATGAGATCCGAGAAACAACTTTCCGGGTTTAACTTTCGAATCAAGATTACTTAAATTCATTATTTTGTAAAAATTCTTAGCAACTAACACGCTATTTTGTATTGAAATTTGTGATATTCTAGTGTATTTTTAACCCACTTAAAAGCATAGAAATCATGAAATCTTAAGCTTGACGTGACAAAAATGTGATTTAAATGTACTGGAGATCAAATATGTGATTTCAAATTCGTTTCTCTACTCTTCACATTTTTTGTTGACCCCCTAGTAGGGCATTATAATAAACTAATTTGTGTGTAATAAATGAATTGTAAAAACTGAGTCTCAGAGTCAAGCTATATCTATTTATTTAGTAAGTATCCAGTAGATTTAAACCGTTACATAATCAGTTCAGCTGTTGGGAAAAATGTGCAAAATAAATGAGCACTTCGCGGATTTTCTGGTTAATTAATTCTCACTTATGTCCTGCAGTGGGATAATCTTTTCAACGACAGGGACACACAGACTATTATACAGTATATACAGTATACAGTATACACCTTACATTTAATACACAGTTTCACATTCCATTACGAGCAGTAAATATTCAACTTTAAAAGTTTGCAGGGAACTTAAAGCATACAACGGATACAGAAGATACAGGCTAACAGGAGATACAGGATTAATGGAGATACAGGGGATATAAGAGATGCAGGAGATACAGGGATACGGGAGATACAGGGATACGGGAGATACAGGGATACAGAACAAACAGACTACAGAAGATACAAGGATACAGGGATACAAGAGAAAAAAAGATAAAGGAGATAGAGGGATATAAGAGATACAGAGATTCAGGCGATTCATGGATCCAGGAGATACATAGATCAAGGAGATACAGGGATATAGTAGATACATGAGATACAGATATACTTGAGATACAGGGATACGTGAGATACAGGGATACATGAGATACAGGGAACCATGAGATACAGGGATACATGCGATACAAGGAACCATGAGATACAGGGAAAGAAAGGGGTACAAGGAAAGAAAAGTATACAGGAAAAGAAAGGGATACAAGGAAAGAAAAGGATACAGGGAAAGAAAGGGTGGTTGCAAGCTGGAAAACATGGAATTGCAAGATGGAACGCATGGTTAAAAGCTGGAAAAAATGGCCGAAAAATGGAAAAAGTGATTGCAAACTGAGAAACATGATTGCAAGCTAATAAACGTGGTGGTAAGCTTGAAAATATTGCTGAGAGCTGGAATATATGGTTGCACGCCGTGGATAACATTGTAGCAAGTTGGAATACTACATAGTTGCAGGCAAAACAACATGGTTGAAAACTCAAGTACATTATAGTGAGATATTTTTTATTTGGTATCAAACAACTCAACAAATTTTGAAAAAGACATCTTAAACTATTTACCATGACACCCTGTATGTGGATTAAAGAGGGAGTGTGACTATTATTATTTACATAAAATTCCGGTTTGAGATTCTGAGACATGTGTTTAATATTGTTTAGAAGTGTTCGATCTGATTAGTTTATTACAGTAGAATATTCAAGTAGAGCCGGAGGGCTGTTTGTGTCTTTTTGTAAAGGGTTCAAATCTGACAATATTTTTATCTCGGAAACTTTTGAGATCCAAAAAACTGTGAAACATATAAAAAGACGACTGTTATTGTAAGTTATGGTTTTCTATAGTTTAATGATTATGAAACATTGCAATTTGTGCAATTTAATATTTGCTTTATAACAACATCAAATACAAATACGAGGGATGATTAATAAGTTTTGCAAAAAAAAATCTGAAAGTTAATCCTAGACGTATCAGTCCTGTATTTTGTTTTGTTTCAAATCACACTGTATCCATACCAGTTGTCTTCTTCCGAAGGATTTTATTCATCAAACTTTTTAATGACGCTTGGGATGCTTGATACACAAAAAATCGTACCTAAAACTTTCCAAATATAAAGCAGACACCTTTGACATGATCCAAGGATAATATTATGGACAAGGCAATAGTCTACGAGCCTACAAAGGAGCCTAAGGGGAAAAAGTGTAATGGAAAGTGTTGATGGCAGAACAAGGAAATGTCAAAGCAGAAAACAGTCGACACAACTGAAAGTTTCTCAAATCAAATTCGCAAGGCTTCTTAGTTAATGATTTTTGATGGGTTTTGGCATCAGCTATGGTTTTGCAAACAATTGTTGGATAGGAAGATTTGAAAAATGACAAAGATTTGGACAACATTTGCTCCAAAGAGATCTTAGTAAAGGATACTAATTTGTTTGCTGAAATGTTTACAAATACAAAAAACCTCCAAGGACCCTTTCTACATTAAAGTTTTACCCTCATTTGAGTTTTTAAGGTTACCCAACCTCTAGAACAAGGATAAATGGATAAGGTTTAAGTCTCTCGATATTTAGGCTGTAAATAAGCATCGCTACCGGGATCTTTAGAAAGCTATAATTGCGTCCATCATATTATCTTATCGACATTAGCTGGTTAGAAAATTGAACCGGTATGAATACAGTGAACTTTAACAAAATTAAGGGCTGAGACGTCGAAAAGTACATTTTAAAAAATCGTAAAACTTATGTAACGTACCTCGTCAGATGGCCTAAATGTCGAATTTCTATTCACACAGTTTTATATATTTATTACAGAGCTTTTTAGCTATTGGACACCACTATTTAGAAGAAAAATATTTATTAGTTTTTATATTCGTTAAAGAACCGTATTCTTTCATACTTTTGATTTGCCTGGTTTAGAACATATATTTGTTGATGATATAAGAAGTGTTCTCGAAAAATCTTTATCCCCCCCCCTTAAAAAAAAAACTTTTCTCCCAGAAATTATTTATGTTTGCATGGAGTGGCAAAAAAAATAGATTTTATTTGCTGAGTTTTGGGTATAAAATATTAAAAAGGTAAAAACATATTCCCTTTTATGTCCAATTTTTAGTATACAGAGAGAGAAATGCGAGTTTCCTTGAGCCCAAAACTTAAGACAGGGTATCGTTATGAAAACCGTTTTAGAACCCAGGTTTCACGAATGGGGTTAAGCAGTTTTGTGGATATATGCACTACACTCTCCAGTCTCCACGGTATAGTTCGTGGCCTTTACAATTAGTAAAGGATTAGCGTACATCACAACTCTATACACTTTAACCTCGTTGGTTTTGAGCCTGTAAAGGAGTTCAAAGTGTACATGTTTACAATTCATTTGCAGTACACAACAATGATTCACCATGTTTAGAGGACAATTCGTTTCAAGTTTAAATTCTTTTTTTGAAGAATTGTTAAATAAACATTTAATTTAAAAGATAAAAATTGTTGTTTGTTGAATGGGAGAAAAAGAGTTAATGGAAGGGTGACCCAATAAATATGGGAATTTTCAGACGACATGAATGTCGTTTTTGATTAAGTTAAAACAGAGACACATTTGGGAAATCCCAAGACTGGTGGTTTTCGGTGTTAAATGTTTTAACTGTGATACTACAAAATTATGTTTACGAAATAATCCCGCTTGGAACAAAGACGATATAGAAGTTGTCATTTATTTCCCATGTCATAAGTATATTTACATATATATGTGTTAGCTGTAGCTGGCAAAACGGCTGAACCAATTAGGCCAAAAAATTTAGGGAACCCTTGAGTACCCAGGAAGTAACGTAGGAAAAAAATTAAATTTTTTTTCAAAATTTAAACAAAATGTCAGTTATTTTTTTACATTGTTTCAGTTTTTACATATTATTTTTAAAACTTTTGATTGAGTTACACCTAACCATTTGTTTAGAAGGAAAATAAAATTTGTTTCAGATTTAAAATGCGTGAGATTGAAAAAAGTCGATCCACCGAAACGGTAAAAGACATTCTAAAACTGTGTCTGTAAAATGGATCTATATATCTACTGAAAGTAATTCGAAAGAAAGAACTTTTTGTTTGATAGTATTTTAAGGATATCTCATTTGAGTTTTTGCCACAAACTATGATTTCTAATCTTTATATTTATGCAACCAAATATTGTAGAACTTATGATACTTCAAACTATGAACTCTGTTGAAATATCAAAGGTTTACACCATGAGGTTAAAAAGATATTAGAGTTTTTTAAAGATGTGAGTTTGTGGCACAGACCCAATTTGCCAATAATAACATTCTAATCATAGTTTTATTGATGTATAACATCATTCGAAAGTAACTTTTCAATTTTTATGTATTTAAATCAATTCTTTGAACTCACGACAATTTTACTTTTTGCTCCCGACTTTACTGACTACTGAGGAGGGAAGAAATCTAATTGTTGAACTTTCTGCTGAGTTTCACAGGAAATTAAAATCATGATCTTAAAGACTTTAAGTTTAAAAATTAAGTTTTACGAGTCCTCAGGCTAGCATACAATGAGAACCAGAAAACTATTAAATAGGAAAACGACATTACAACAAATAATTGCGCACTGCACAATATCTAGTTTCTTGTACATAGGACTTTTCAAAATCATAATTTAAGTTTAAAATATAAATAAATAAATATTGGGATATATTTAGATGCCACTCTTAAAGTCCTAAAATTCTTAAATACTTCAAGATCAGAAAGTTGGATTTGTCGTTAGTTGGTAACCCTAAATTTCTTGAATCTTACATGCGAGATAAAACTTATTTCTTGAATCTCACATGCGAAGTAAAATTTTTTTCTTGAATCTCACATGCGAGATAAAACTTATTTCTTGGTTATCACATGCAAAATAATACTTATTTCTTGAATCTCACATGCGAAATAAAACTTATTACCCAAGAAAAGCCATCGACAACTGGCGAGCCAGACCAAAATATAAAAAGTCTTATTTAAATTTTGTTAATAGAAATTAGGATCACATTGAAATCTTGGATTTTATCATGCTTTTCTTTTTTCATAATCCGTAAACGTATTTTGCAACCAAACAGCTGTAAAGAACTTCAACAAAAAATAAATGTTGATTTACACGATGATAATTAGGTATAATTGGTTGAAAATACTTTTTACAAAATTGATTTTAATATTTTGACGAGAATAGAAATGGTTGGATGACAGGAACTGGGGGAGCTCTAGCTATAAAGGTAAAATGATTAGTGATGGCTTGCCACGAATTCAAATGCTTTATATACATACAGTTACACTCATACAACGAAGGAATAGGAAGACGACATTTTAACAATCTTGTATATTTGATGTTTTTTAAAGGAATGAAAATTAATTTACTTAGCGAAACGGGTCTGTTTACACTGCACAGTTACTATGTTCAAAGATCATTGGAATATTAAAAACCATAATTTTTTTAACCTGAGCTGGAAACTTTTTGTTGATCGATCTTGATCTTAATATCTACAGTGGGTACATTTTGGTTTAATGCAAAATTCCTTGGCTTCTGATTGGCTGCTTGGTTTCCGCACTTCACGGGATATCTAATAAAGATTAAATTAATCTGTAGATTAACAAAATATTGAGATAAAGCATGGATCTCGAAATTTAGGATGCAAAGCTATGGCAAAAATAATATTATAGTTTGGCGCGAGTGGTTAGTTCTGATTCCTTTGTAACAACAAATTTAAGAGAAATAATCTTGTTGAACCTTCTCAATTTGACAATTATACACTTCTAACAACCAGGGCTGGACAAAATTCCGTTAACGAAACGGAAGTTTTCTAAAATATACGGAAAAGTCCGTTAAGGAACGGCAAAACCCGTTAATTACGGATTATGTTTTTAAACGGTGAATTTCGTTTTTTCTGCTTAAAATTGCATTTAACTTGGAAAAAAGGTATTTGTTTTTATTTTTTTAAATGTCGTCTTCTGTGTTCACGAATATTCATAAAATTGAGTTCGTTAAATATGTAGTTTAAATAATGGAGTTTAAATAATTAAAATAATTGGTCATATAAAATTCAGCTTGCAGAAAATACAGGGTCATTTGAGTATTGTATTCATATTTGAGTAAATTGTATATATATTTCAGTATTGTATATATATTTGAGTATTGTATTCATATTTGAGTAAATTGTATATATATTTCAGTATTGTATATATATTTGAGTATTGTATACATATTTGAGTATTGTATACATATTTGAGTATTGTATACATTGAGTATTGTATATATATTTGATATACATATTTGAGTATTGTATACATATTTGAGTATTGTATACATATTTGAGTATTGTATACATATTTGAGTATTGTATACATATTTGAGTATTGTATACATATTTGAGGTATACATATTTGAGTATTGTATACATATTTGAGTATTGTATACATATTTGAGTATTGTATATATATTTGAGTATTGTATACATATTTGAGTATTGTATACATATTTGAGTATTGTATACAGATTTGAGTATTGTATACATATTTTGGCCGTAAAGCTTTGAAATAATATAAAGGTGCTATAAGCTGGGATATTATTTAATGTTGATATCCAGTGTGAGCATTTTTAATTTGATGATCAAAGCATAATCTCTTCATTCTCTTCCCTGATAAAAGCTTTCTTCACCCCTCACTTGGTACGATTACCATGCGTGATAAGCATTAAGAGATTAAGCATTGATCTCGATATTCACAATACAAGAGTTCCTAGTTCTAAACATAGTCATGCAAAACTTCTTTATATATTACACAGTGTTAATAAATGTATTTCATATTGTAGACTGAAAAGGGGATACTAGTGACTCCTAGTGGAGTATTAAAGGAACGCCAAAACAAAGACGACATTTTTTTGATAAGGTAAATTATTCAATGATTATTATACAATAGAAAGAGTATGAAATCCGTTAAGTTATTTGTTATCGTTTCATAGTGGACCAAGTATAAATGCTCACAGATAAAGCCACTGTTAAAAGATGAAAAGAAAAAGAAGATGGGCGCGAAGCGCTCTAAGCTTAGAAAATACAGTCTGAAATGTCAAAGGTCTATTGTACGTTGGATTGCTAAGGCATAGAAAATAATAGTTTGTGACAAAGACTCAATTCCTTTGTGAAATTATTTGCAATTTTTCATTTGTTCAGTGCTGAAGGTGAAGTTCTAGAAACCCCGGTCAAAAAGTTAAAAATATCTTCCTGCCTTCCAAACTTCCTTCACATCTACAGGTTATTAAAGGGACTGTAAACGTGATTTCCAGTGATCCTCACTCTGCAGATTCATAGTGCTAGTTGCTACCCTTAAAAAATATTCTGATCAAGAATAACGAATATATCCTCATCTTTGTTAATGAAAATTGATTGCTCAACAACAGAAATTAACCGTGAACCTGCCACTGTAAAACATGGGAAAAAATTGGAAATTACGTCTTATAAAATCCTTTTTATTAGCAAAATCAACCTAAATACAATTTGACATTTTTAACAAAAAGTGAGTAATAAAAACAGGGATTATTGATGTTTTTGACAAAATTTTCAAAATTATTATTCTGTTTGAATTTTAGACTGACTTTAATAACATAATAATAACATAAAATGTGATAAAAAATCAAAAATAATTTTGGAGCATCAAAAAAAGTCCGCAAAACCTATGGTTTTTGAAAAAATGAAACTTTTTTTAAATTGTTGGGAAAATGTTTGTTTTTAATGAGATATAACAAAAAATTTAAACCAATTATTTGCAATTTTGAAGTCATAACAGTTATAAGGTTATAGTTTGATATTGTTCACTGCAGATTTCCACTCGAATTGTCCATTAATATATTTGAATTTTTTATCCCATTTTATTTTGTTTATTTCTAAAATTCGAACAAAATATTAATTTTTAAATTTTTTCCAAAACATCGATAATTCCCTTGTTTTTGTTTTTTTTTGACTCACCCTGTATTTCAGAATACGAAATTCAGATACGATCTATCATCTTCATAGTGTGAATGCTGTTCTAGGTAAATCAATTTTTAAGAATACTACTGCATGTTTTATATGTAATAAACAGAAATATAATCTATAATAAGTGTAATTGTGGTTACCAAAAAACTGTTTATAGACTGTCGACCATGATATTTTTTGTTAAAATGTTAAAAATGTATCCGATCCATTACACAATTATCAAATCTGTAACAAGATCTAATGATTAATTAAATAAATTAAGGAGTTATTCCACTTTTTCTGTTTACCACTGTATGAATATATGAACAAATATACATGTACGTTTATACAAACACAATAATGTCGTGTTTGATACCGTGGTCCATGCATACTGAGATACGGTTTATACAATTACTTTTAATTCTTTTAAATCTTGAAATGCACGTTTTTAATTCTGTTTTTAGTTTCTCTTATGGAGCCTGGTAATATTTTCAGATGTAAACATCTTCAAATGGTTAAGGTAGATTTAATTTAAATTTATTTTTAATACTACTACTTTAACAGACGACTGTACGGAATTTTCGATCTTTTTGCTTGCATAAGCATTGTTCCATCTTAATTTTTTTCTTTCAAATCATTTTGTTTTATCTTTGAACATAAATATTCAAATTTCAATGTCAAAGATCTAATTTTTGGGTTGTCATAAAGTATCATCCATCAAATGCACTAAACCATTGCATTAATGTCGTCTTTCTTTTCCACAGTTTTCTGGTCCTCACTGAATATGTCTAAGATTGTATTAACTGACTGAAATGAAATTTTAGATCAGCCTAATATACTCAAGTGTTTGTTTCACTTTTTACAAACGTGTACGGGGTTCGAGACATTTTTGTAAATTTAAATTATTTACACTGTGTTATATGTATCTCTTAATAATTTATTAACATGTTTATCCCCCAGGGGATGCGAGGATTTGGATGGGAAGATACTTTGGGTAATTATTATTTTTCAATATTATTTTTCAAATATTTTTAGATTTTTTACGATTGTTTTTTTAAGATACAGTTATTTAAAATATTTTTTTTTAATATTCTGTAAACATTTCCTAGGGACGTGAGTTACTATAAAAAATTGGCCCGATCGGTCAAGCTGTAAATTGCATACAAACAGACAAACCAACAAACTGACAAACCAACAAACAGATAAAAAAACAGACAAACCAACAAATAGAAAAAACCAACAAACAGATAAAACCAACAAACTGACAAACCAACAAACAGATAAAAAAACAGACAAACCAACAAATAGAAAAAACCAACAAACAGATAAAACCAACAAAC
>NW_019396568.1:0-2073 GCF_000591075.1 Eurytemora carolleeae | reverse complement strand
AAACCAACAAACAGATAAAACCAACAAACAGACAAACCAAAAAAACAGACAAACCACAATCAATAAAATTCTTTTATTTAACCTTTTTATACTTGTTCTTAAATATATAAATAACTTAAATATTAATTTCAAATCTATAATTTTCTTTATAAATATAATCCTTTTTAGAGATTCCTATTGTGGAGAATAGAGCAAATGAAGACGATATTTCTGAAAATATCAAGGAAGCTTTAGATAGACAATTTAAGGTGCTATGGTCACAGTGGATATCGAGATCAAGGGTTAAAAATTAGTTCCATCATTGTAAACAAAAATTTCGAAATTCTGATTAGTTTATGAATTTTTACAATTTCTGGAATTTTGCCTTTTTCTCCTGAGCTAAAATGCACCTTTTGCTAATCAAGACGGCCATAAATAAGCTAAAAATACTGTTTCTTATAAAAATGGTATAATTAAGATGATTTTTTTATGAATATCATAATTATTGTAATTATAAATTGTAAATAAATATTTAGATCTTAAAAAATAATTATTGTAATAATAATAATTGTAATAATTGTAATAATAAGATCTAAATAAAAAACCACAGCTAAATTCATTGGATTTAAATTTTTGCTTATTTAATTTTTTTGTTTTAAGGCTGACTGCATTCTTATCCGAGGTCACGGCCTCTATACTTGGGGAACCTCCTGGATTCAAGCTAAGGTATGATCTGCACTTCAAGCTCCAGGATTAATACATCTAACTTTCTATTTCTCGAAGACGACATTTAACTAAAATTTAATTAAGACGACATTTTTTAAAGGTTCATGCCGAGTCCTTGGACTGGATATTCAAGGTGGTTTTGGAATCTAAGAAACTTGGAATTCAAATTAACTGTTCTTAAAAATGTTGTTAAACATACAGTAGAACCCATAAAGCAGTGGAAAATGAAGATGACATTTCATCAATCTTGTATTTCATGTTTTTTTAAGGAGAATATTTTTACCAGTAGATTATAAATCAAGTTTAACGTAAAATGAGACTGACAAGTTTCTCTGTTTTATATTGATTGGATTGTTTTAAATCATTTAACTTGAATATAAACTAATTCCACAGGCATATAGGCCAACTGCTGTATGTTACAGGTATTTAGGCCAACTGCTGTATTTTCCATGAAAATAATTATAATTTCTATTTTTTTCCGAACGAATGATAATTTTCAGAACAAAATGACCCTGACAGCAATTATCTACAAGAGTTCAACTCGTGAGCTGGAGTTACTGGATCAACGACTTCTACCCACCAAAACAGAATTTGTAGTTTGTAAAAATTCAACAGAGGTCAGTTGGAACAATTGCAACATTCCAAAAAATTTAAAAAATTTATTTCGATAAAACTTTAAAATTTCCTGAAGTTATATCATGTTAAAAAACAAAAAATTAATAAAATAATAAACTGCTTTTCAAAAAGATAATTTTAACGGTTTTAATGGAACAGACAAAGTTTCTAGTTTCCCTCTAATTTTAGAGTGGTTGATTCACAACAGTTACCTTAAAAGCTATGTTTGATATATCTGATGTTTTGTTTTTAAAACCTGTTTATTTTCATTGGTAGTTTATATCAAACGTCACTTGCGCATGTATTGCTGAAACAATAGAGAAATGATTAGAATTAAATATTCATTAAGCAAGAAAAACGACGTTATCTTCCACATTATTCACCAGATTGTTTTAAGATTACACAGTATAAATGCTGTACTTTCTGTTCAGTGGAATATCTAAAATTAACACTTTAATTAAACAGATGTCTTTCATATTTCACAATTTAATCTTTATTTAACTTTAACTTTGTGAAGTAATTCTCCATCTTCCAAATAGGAATGTTGAGAATATCTTGATTTCTTCATGTGTGGTCTGCTATAGATCGGATGTAGCTTCAGTTTTTCTCAAATCAGCAGCCACTCCATTCTCCAAGATTCTTATCATACAGTTGTTTAAACTGAACTGTATTTCTTGCATGTTTAACATCATAGGGTAAAGCATTCCATAGGTCAATAACTCTGTGTGAGAAAAAATTCTTCCTTATCTCCAG
>NW_019396567.1:252345-316673 GCF_000591075.1 Eurytemora carolleeae | reverse complement strand
TGCTTCATCTGTTCTTATAAGCAGTAAGATTTGCTTCTATTCTTATAAGCAGTAATTATTGCTTCATCTGTTCTTATAAGCAGTAAGATTTGCTTGCCTAGTCGAGGGATGCAGATGAGCCCTTTTAAGCAGTAAAAGTTGCTTCTTTTCTTACAAGCAGTAATATTTGCTTCTATTCTTATATGCAGTAATTATTGCTTCATCTGTTCTTATAAGCTGCAAGATTAGCATCTTATTCTTACAAGCAGTAGTTCAAGCTAATAGCTGCGGGATGCAGATGAGCCCTTATAAGCAGTATATTTGTATGAATAGTCCCTGCACAAAATGCTGCTTATCTAAATCTTATCGGGTTGAGATGTCAGCTTATCGGGTTGAGATGTCATATTATCGGAAATAACGTTTAAGCAGTCTAATGTACTTGTAAAATTTTCTCTTCTGATAAGCAGTCTGGTATGCATATGTACTGTTAATATAATCATCAATTTTGTGATTGTAAACTTTATCTGTATACAGATACATTTATTTTAGCAATAAACGTTATCTTATCTTATCTTATCTTACTCACTTACAGTACTAGGTTAGTACATACACACTTACAGTACTAGGTTAGTACATACTCACTTACAGTACTAAGTTAGTACATACTCACTTACAGTACTAAGTTAGTACATACACACTTACAGTACTAGGTTAGTACATACTCATTTACAGTACAAGGTTAGTACATACTTACTTACAGTACTAGGTTAGTTCATACTGACTTACAGTAATAGGTTAGTACTATACTCACTTACGCTACTAGGTTATTACATACTCACTTACAGTAATATATAGGTTAGTACTATACTCGCTTACACTACTAAGTTAGTACATACTCACTTACAGTAATAGGTTAGTACCATACTCACTTACGCTACTTTGTTAATACATACACACAGAATTATTTCTACAAAAAAAAATTGAGTCTTAGCTACAAACTCAAATTTTCTGATCCCTATATCTTTGTTAAAAGATGTTGTAAACCTTTGATTTTAAAGACTTAATATTTTGAAATATCTAAGGTTTACGAAACTGTGTTGCAAAGATATAGGGATTATGAAATCAGAGTTTGTGGCATAGACTTACAATTCCTTTAAAATTTTAAGATATAGCTTTGTTAAAAAAATTTTAACCACTCTTTCAAAAAAAGTTTGCGTTGGTTTGCTTTAAAACTAAAATACAATTTGGTTTTTAATATTTTTTGAAATTTCTTATCCTTTGTCAGATATCTTTGATTTTCAGCTTAATCTTGCAAATGCTGTTTGCTTTTCAAATTTATGTAGATTAAAGAATCATAAAGATTTAATAAAAGAAGGGGGGGGGTGAGGTATTTCATTTGTTCCATGTTCTTGGGTAATTTGGGGGGAATCCTTTTTTTTACATATTTTCTTTTCTTCTAATAAAGTTTGCCCTGTTCTTTTGTGAGAGCACATTTTAATTGGCCCTACAGTTAAACCCTAAATTAGCCATACATCGAAAGAATTTATCAAATGTCGTCTTTACAATTTTTAAATGGGATTTCTACCTTTTTACGTAAATCTCAGTATTAGCAAAAATAAAAAAATTGCCATGACTATGCGGGAACAGTTTTAAAGAGCTCCATATAATCATTTAATTAAAAATTATGAAAAAGATCGCTCAAACGTCTTCACTATGCTAATAATACTCTTTAAAAGACATTTTAAAAAACTCTGTTTTCGACATAATTTTTAAAAGTGTACTTAAAACCTACCCAGCACGTCAACTTCTAAAAATAAGTAGCATTGAAAAGTTTGTACCACTTTCTCCAATCCGAACTCTAAGAGGCCCCCCCCCCCCTATTAGACACAAATACGCGAACAAGTATAGGGTTAAAGAATTTAATTTACTAAATGTTCTAAATGAGAATAATTTGGTTGAAGAATATTCAATTGGGGGCAATTGAGAGAGAATTCTGCAAATATTATCAATTATACAAACTTTACAGAAGCACTTACAAAACGTTTCCACACAAAAGGTTTCTTTAACAAAATGTGACCCCACAAAACGTTTCATAACAAAACAATTCCACCACAAAATGTTTCCGCCACAAAGCATTTCCTTCACGAAATGTTTTCCCACAAAATGTTTACAAACTAAACAATTCCTGCCACAAAACATTTCCTTCAAAAAATGTTTCCTGACAAAAAAACGTTTCTTGCCACAAAATATTTCCTGTGATTTTCGCAAAACGTTTCCTCACATAACATTTCCACCAAAACATTTCCTGCTACAAAACTTGAGGTGGAGAATGAGGGGAGGGAGAATTTTTTTTTAAATCCTGGTATTCCTGTCTTAATAGGACTGTAGACGTTATTGCATGTGATCCTTTAATTAAAGAATTTCATTTAACAGAATCCCAATCTTACCCAGTAAACATTTGTATAAGTAAAAATGATTGAGTTATCTTTTGTTTTCTTCATGAAAGTTTGCAAATATTGCAGTTTTTGATAATTAGAAACTTAGAAGTATTTTTCTAGTTTTACTTCATTGTTTCGGTAACGAAGGTAGATAGTTTTTTTGACGATCGTTAACGATTCTTTACAGTGGTAAACGACAACCCTTTGTTAATAATGCTTAACCCTATTGCTGCTGGGGGGGGGGGGTCAAGTTGACCCCCCCCCCTGTAGTTTTTTTACATAACTCAAAAAGTATTGGTCTGAGGCTGTTGAAATTTTCTGACTTTTCCTACATACCCAAAGCCCTCTCTTTAGGCCTAAAACCGGGCTTTAATACTAACTGCCTGAGTCTTTTTCCTGTAACATACTAAATCTTTGTTTTGACCCACTTTCTCTTGTCAGATTTTGATAAAATTTAGCTTTCTGGAAAGCCTATGACATAAGAAAACGAATTGCATAAGTTTTGCGAAAAAAAAAATTGCAAATTTTTTGCAAACAACCTGTCAAAGGAAATTTGCACATTTTTAGTTTTTCTTGATTAAAAATCAGGTTATTTAAAATTTTGCACAAATTTTTGCATATTTGAAATGGCATGGTCAAGGGCTTTTTTTCAAAAATGTATAATTTTTCATTTTTTGAGCAAATTTTTTTTTGCAAACATTTTTACAATATAACTGGATTTTGCGATAAAAAAAATTCAATTTTTGCAAATTTGCGAATTTTTTTGCAGATTCTGAAAGTAGAACACAAAAGCTTTCCAATGATGTATCATTTGTCATATTTGGACATCAAACATGGGATTTAGAGGGGGGGGGGTCAAATTGACCCCCCCCCCAGCATATCTTGGTTTTCAAGTACCCCAGCAGGGATAGGGTTAACAAACGTTAACGACGGATATGGTTTAATAATCTTCCATAGTCGTTTTTGTATAAAATAAGTATTACCAAGGAGAGGAAACCGACAAAAAAGACATTGTAGCTTACCTACCTAGGTTTTTACCTTTATAAATACAATTATAGGTGAAAAAAACCTTAAATCAGAAAAACTTCAGGTCAGAAAACACCAAGGTCATTTTCCAAGTATGTAACACGACGTTTTAAAACATTTTTACTGTAAAAAAATAGAAGAAAATTTTAAAAACTCAAATTTATTTAGATTTATATTTTTAACAATAAAGCGAAAATACAGTCTTTTCGTTTCTCAAAATTTCAAAACGAATTGTTCGTTTGTTTTGACCTTAATTTGAAAAATAAAAAAGAACGAGAAACTATCATTTTCAGGAACGTAAAAATGTAAAATCAATGAAATTATGTGAATTTAAAACTTTTAAAAACAGAAAAGGTCCATAGGGTTACCTTTAAGAAAAATCAGATAGTATAAAAGTGTAGAAAACCTGTTTTTAGTTCCCCCAACTGCAGAGGTTAAGCCTGGAAGCGGGGAGATTAGGTAATTTTAATTTCAAACATAATATGATGTGTTGTCCTCTCAGCTGTTTTTAAATTTATGAGTTTTCAGAGAAAAACATTACAATTTCATCATTTGAAATATTTCACATTTTAATTTTCTGAACTTCGTCAGATTAATGTTTTTTTTCTGATTCGTTCTTTTTTTTAATCTACAAAGACATATTTAATACCCCACGGCCCCTTACCATACTTAAATTTAAACATATAAATTTGAGAGAAAAACACAACAAGAATTATATGCCAAGCATCCTTTTAGTTTAATAAAACCTAATTATGCCATGCATGGCACACTAAGGAATTAAGTTTTTGCCGCATTTTCTAACCTCTATATCTTTGTAACCTTATGGTGTAAACCTTTGACATTTCAAACTTTGACTATTTACTCTAACAGAATTGATAGTTTGAAATATCAAAGGTCTTGGAAACGGGTTGCAAAGTTATAGAAATTGGAAAATCAAAACTCAAATCCTTTCCTGATTCAGCCAATAAGGTTGTTTTATTGCTTGTTGATATTTTGTAATCCATCCAAAGAATTCAAACAAACATTCTGAATTTTTGTATATATACGCAGGAAAAACAGTTGTTTGAACTGAGTTTAGTATTTTCCCAAAGTCATTTTCCCAAGGGGCGACTTCCCAAGTGACAATTTTCCAAATGGCAACTTTCCAAGTGGAAGCTCTTAAATATGCAATTGACCAAGCGGCAACTTCTCAAAGGTTAGGTTAGGTTAGGCAATAGGGGCCTATCGCTGTGGATAAGATTGGCTAGGGGGCCGAGCGTTGCAGTTAGAGAAAGTTTTTGCTTGGGAAATTGATCATTTGGTTAGTTGCCATTAGAAAAAATACCGCTGAGAAAATGCCTCTAAGAAAGGACCCATGGCATCGTTTTCATAATTCGTTTGTATAAATGATCTGTTCTCAAAATCAGACATGTTTTTTTATCGCTTATTGTATTTATAACACAGGGTTGCCCACAAAGGATGAACCTGAAAAAACGACCAGAGTCCGAATTTAATGAATTTGAGCCGAGTCTCAAATCCGCCCTAAACCGGTTTCAATTGAGCGCCGTCTTAAATCTGGAAACATTGAATACAATAAGTGCAACCAATCATATTTAAGCCGCGGCTCAAAGTCTTAAAATTCGGCCATTGAAACTCTTTAAATATGATAATTTCAAGGTTAAATTGATTCTTCTGCCTTAAATAAAGTCCTTTAATGGCTTATTAATAGATTCAACTAAGAAAAAAACAGAAAATTAACACTGGCAGGCGATCTTGAATATTTGGAAACAGAAAATAAACATTTCGCACAGTCGTATCTGAAGTCTCATTGTTTGTGGTTAATCCTGTATAATCTAGGGTAGAGGAGGGGGCTAGAGTCAAACTAGAATGTGTTGTTACAGGAATACCCTTCCCTCTAGTCCGTTGGTTTAAAAAGGTAAATTTAAAGGGACTGTTAACGTTGTTTAAAGTGATTCTCCGCTTTTTAAAGAGAATTTTGATTGACCTTCCATTTTAAAAGGAATATCCCCGATTTACAACGGTACCCTTTCAAACGTTGACTTATCAACAGGCTACTCGCAATCGTTTCCTGGCAAATATTTAAAATTAGTACTTTTGTAAATCGCAAATGGCACTCTTGAATTAAAAAAATCTAAGAAGTTAGAAATTGTTTAGAAAAGTTTGCTCAAGGAGCTTTACAAATGCATGCAAAATTGCATCTTTCAGTAGATTAACAAGATAAGGTAGGAGAGTGTATAGATTCAAATTAAAAAAGTAAATACAATGACAACCATTGAACATGTAGAACAGGAAGACGACAATTAAGCAATCTTATTGTGTATTTTATATTGCTACAAAGGGGTTTTAGAACAGTAAAAACAAGAAAACTCTGAAATAGAAACACACACTCAAGGACTTTATATAGGCCCACGGCCTAACCTTGAAATAAGACTGAAGACTTCGTGGCATTTGCGCATTTCCACAAAAGTGAAGACGATATAAAAATAATCTCGAAAACCCAAAATAACTAGACTCTGGCTGTTAACTTCTTGCTTTAATTCGCCGTTTTAAACATCTACTAGAAATGTCTAGCTCTTGGGAAGCCTGAATAAAAAAAATTGCACAAGATTAGAAAAAGTGAATTTTCACAGATTTTGGGTTTTCTTGATTACAACTCTTTAGAAAATTTGCAATTATTGTTCCATATTTCTAGTATTTTATCAGATCTTGCAAGGGGGGGGGGGAACCCAATGTTTTATGGTTTTGATGTACCCCAGCAGGGATAGGGTTAATATCTTGTAAACTTTATTGTATTTAAGATAGCGTAAATTCGAGAACTCCAGGTCTAAAGAAAAACTGGATGTCTAGTTTGATAGATTATACCTAAACCTTTCATCATTTTACAAAAACACTTAACTTCTACACTTCTTTTAATCTTTCTCTACACCTTCATTCTAGAGAGTCAATGGGAGACAGGACACTACGGTGCGAACCAGAAAATTGTGAAACAGCCAGACAACATCTTAGCAATATTTAAGTGTATTTGATGTTGTCACAAAACAAATAGTTTTACTAATAACCAGAAAACAATGGAATAGAAAGACGACATCATGGCAATACTTAAACGTTTTGATGTTGTTACAAAGCAAATATTGTTACTTGTAACTTAGCAAAGCACTATGTTAGTATGGGTCTATTTACACTGTACAATTGCTATGTCCAATGTTCAGTTGAAGTCCTAACTTTGGTTTAAAAGTCCTCTTTCTATTTCAGAGTTTTCTGGTTATCACTGTATGAACTTTTTAAATCACTTTTTAAAGTGAAATTGGTCTGATTACACTGCACAATTGGTCTGATTACACTGCACAATTGGTCTGATTACACTGCACAATTGCTCTGTATCATGTTCTTTGGAGTATTTAAAGTCATAACTTGAGTTGTCTTCATGTTCTAGAGTTGTGTGGTTCTCACTAATCGATTCATAATCTGATAGTGAGGGGCATCGCTAAAAACGATCTTTTACGTTTTGTTTTGGACTTTTTAAAACTAACTAATCAAAACATAACTAAAATGTGAACCTTGCAGTTAATGAATGGCATGTTTGATTTTCAAATTTTCAAATTTGTGTCTAATAAAGGAGAGGATGAAGAAATCACCAAAACACACTTTGATAGAAAGTTTACCATCAAAACATTAAGGTTGAAAGTAAACTGAAAACTGACTGTGAAATAGTATGTCCACTTTTCCCTTCTCCCTCTCCTAGCTGTGAAATAAAAATGTGCATCTTCCCCCCCTCCCCCGCCCTCCTCTCTAAAATAGCAGGCATGAATCTACTTTGAGCTTTAACTCCAACATATAACACAGTTTCCTTTAATCTTAAACTAACTAAGTGAAGCGGTTCCTTTCTTCATACTAACTCAATCCTTCAGGAAAAAGAGACTTTATACTCCAAATAGATTCTAGTACAATAGATGGCAACGTAGAATTTGTACACTCTCAGTACAGATGTATTCTGACGTCACAAGTGTCAATTCAGTTTTTTAATAATAGTGATAATTTTAGAAGTGCTTTTCTTGCAGTAAAATAAGTGCAATTTTATGTGTTCTTTAGTCTCTGTTTTTACACTTTAATTTGATTTAATCTTGGAAAACATGTCAACAAATGAGAAACAATTTCGTTTTCCTTGTTATATTTGACACTATATTGGACGTCGTGTATAATTAGTTCATTTCTCTGTTGCCACCTATTGTAATTGATAATCTATTTGGTATAGTCAATTATTGTTTTATCTTTTATTTCTGAAGTCCATGTTTCATCATAAGTTCCATGTTTCAACCCTTTCACGATTGAGAGAGGGGGGGGGTATGGTTTCCAGCCCACCCACCCCCCTCTCGTACTGTTGTTTTTCTCCATAACTCATAAAATTATTTAAAATTTACTTATTTGAAAAGCCCTTTAAAAAAAGGTGTAGGATTATAGTGGCACTCACATGTTGATGTTTGTGAAAAACAACAAAAAAAATTTTTATTACAACTCTAACCAATACGCTAAGAAGTCTTTTTTTTAATAGGATGGCCTTGAAAAGTTGGTCTATAGGGACACTGGGACGTATATCACACACCCCTGTCATAACTCTATGGGTATAATCAAAGGGTAGGGACTAGGGGGAAATGGGGGGGGTGGAATCAACACAACCCCTATTTCTATGAGATAAAAATAGCTCAATCGGGATAGGATTAATGAACAATGCAATGTTTGTATTGCTTTTAATTAAAAAAAATTATTTTTAACTGAAAATAAAAAAAATTGTGAGAATCTTTTTAAAGTATTAGGTTTTTGGGGTTTGCGGTAGTTTTGAAAGTTTAAACTCTTTTTTTTTGTTGAAAAGTTTGCCAGGGTTAAGGAAGAAAATTGAAAGTTTTGTTAAGGTTTGGTCTATCAATTCTAGCAGAGAGTATACAGAGTATATAGAATTATAGAGCTAGAGTATTTATAATTTTAGAGATGGCAGAGGTTTAGTTGATCTGAAGCAGAACTTTTATGTTTTGAATCTCAGGATCCAGTAGAAGGGAGATACAACTGATGCGGCCCACCCTACCATATGATTACACATTCTTTGCAAACGGTACTTCATTTGTATAAGAAATATTTGTCTGATGTACAATTACCGCGTATACAATAACCTATTCTGAATTTTTTTTTACACAAATGGAGTACCCGACTGCAAAGCATGCATTATGGTAGGGCGGGCCGAGTCAGTTGTATCTCCCTTCTATTTCATACTCCTTGAATGCTCTCCATCTTATTACACAGACCCTGAGATAAATTTGATTCGTCTTCAATATCCCGTTATAGCTATGTGGGATAGCTTTAAGCATTTATCCTCAAACTGTAAAATGTCCACATTGGATATCGAGATCAAGTATTTAAGATTATCAATACTTTCACAGAAAACTTTCTCTCTCAGAGATAATAGATATTAAGGTTTAGTTTCCCTGAACAGAGTCGATAATAATTGTAATTTCAAGTGACCCTCCATGCAAAGATGACAATGCCCGATTTACAAACCCTTAATCCGATAAAATATGTAATTAAGAAACTGTCGTTTACCTGACTCGAAATTTGTTTAATTATGATAATTTCTCCATTGCTTCTGATAAGCAAGCAATGCGCTGATTACTTTTACAGGGAAACGATTTAATGGGTAAAAACATTGAAAATCGGGCATTGTCATCTTTGCATGAAGGGTCATTTGGAATTACGCTTATAGTTCCTTTAAGTTGAGCAGAACAATATTTTTAAAAAGATGATTTAGATCAATGAAAGAAAAAAGTAAAAACATTGTAGTTACTGTAACACAGAGCTTCTTGTTTAAAACAAGTTTAGAGTAAATTGAGATTGGTTAAACTCTTGCTATTTTAACAGAGTTCTGAAAACCAAGGCTTTGTGAAACTTTCCCATTTTCTATGAGTGTTTCAGATATCTTTGCAACCACATAATTTATATATGCATTCATTTATTTTAATCAAATTATATGATTTGAGAGTGACAGCTATGATTCTTAACAGTGTATGCCCCTTTAACCATTTTTTTAAACAAGTTCTTTATAGAGCTATAATCAAACCTTAAAAAATATTCTGAGAAACACATGAGTCGTATTTAAAAGTATTTTATAATATCTAGAACAAACCGGTTTCTGGTGTACACAACAGCTGTCCAAACCAAACCTGTATCACATTGCCAGCTGTTGACAGGAGTTCAGCTGGACAATATGTCTGCCAGGTGAAAACGAAACTGCAAAACGAAAAGCTGAAAAATTATTAGATTCCTGATGTTTGAAAGCTTGGTAGAAATTAAAATTAATATCGAAAGTCGTCTTTATTGTTGTATTGATAGTTACGACAACGACTGTATTGATAGTAACGACAACGACTGTATTGATAGTAACGACAACGACTGTATTGATAGTATAGTAACGACAACGACTGTATTGATAGTAACGACAACGACTGTATTGATAGTTACGACAACGACTGTATTGATAGTAACGACAACGACTGTATTTATTAAGGCATCAAATGGTATTGGTGAGACTGCTTCAGCGTCTATAGATGTTCTTGTTCAATGTGAGTAGAAATACTATTTTTTTTAACGATTTACTTGTTAATATCATTTCACTAGATATTGTCTACATAAAATGTAACAAAGTTCCTGTTTATTTTCAAATGTTTCCCAACATTTTAATGTCATGATGAAAGTTTTAACCACGATTAAATTCCACAAAAAAATAAAAATAAAATTTTCTTTTTTTCTTGTATATATACTTTAAATTCTTTTTTAGGATCACTTTTGTTTAAAACTGGAATTAATGATTCGGGTTTTTAGCGTGAATTACAGATGTTTGTATGACTAAAGAATGTGAATATTACAAATTTTTTCTGTATTTTTCCGCATGGTATCTCCGAAAAAAAGTGCGTTTAGGCTTTTAAGCTTTCAAAATGTAGTCGAAATGTCCTTTCCTAAGATTTACAAAAAAAATCAAATATCTTGTTTTTTTTTATAAAAAAAATCTCATAGAAAATGCCCAATTTATTTTATTCTAGATAACCTAAACGCACTTTTTCAGAGACACCCTATATGCATATATAAAAATTTACAAACGATATATGTACTATGTTCAATGTACAGATGGCCCCGTGGTGAAGGTACATGAGCCAAGTGTACAGGGTGGTTCAGGAAAACAGATTCAGCTAGCCTGTCAGGAAATTTGAAAATAAAAACTGAAATATGTAAACATTTGAAATGAAAAAATTGTTCTTAAAGGGGGTGACCGGCAATGTATGGTGGTTGAACTAAATATGTATACGTAGTATTGTGGACAATTTTTTAAGATTCATTTGAGACATATAAAATTTTGTATGACGTATATTTCCTGAGTTTGAGCGCAAAGTCGACGTTCAAAATCAGGAATTTGGTTGGGTACATTTTCAGAATAGGTATTTTTTTTAATTTTTAAATAACGACGACAAAAAATGTAAACAAAATTTTACGATAAACTTATTAGTTATTTAGGAACAGGTTGAAGAAATAAAAATTAACTCTTATCATTGAAAATAAGTAATCATACTCAATTATTAGTTTCTATAATCTCTCATTATTCACAGAGATTTTCTGCAGATTATCTGGAAATTTTGTTGAAAAAAACGACATTTGAAGAATTTGAAGAAATCTGCGAACAAATTCACAGAAAATCAGAAATTCAATATAATGATGAAAACAAAATAATTGATTCTAACATTTATTGTCAAATTTCTTTTAAGAAATATGTTCCTAAACATCTAATAAGTTTACTATAGAAGTTTTACTTTATTTTTTGTCATCGTTATTTAATAATTTAAAAAAGCGATTCTGAAAACGTACCCACCCAAATTCATGATTTTGAACACGGTGGACTGAGCCAGTGGGGTCGGTCAAATAGGCCTATATAGGATTACGCTGGGTACTGTAACAAGTCAGAACGCGCCATGGGAGTTGTCATGGTTAGCCCTCCGACGAGACTATGCCAAGAAAATTGACCCCTGTCGTATGTTAGTCTGGTTAGGGCGACGTACTGTATCATAGGATCGGGTCAGTACACGCTGTTATCTGGCAGGCCATTACAAACTAGGCAGGTCCTGTTCGAATTCAAATTTACTACTGCCCAGAGTGTGAAGGTCGAACATTAAATGTTTTAAACTATGAATTGTGATAAACCAAATAATCTTAGTTTGAAATACTACAGTTTTAAATACATATCAAAAGCCTACACTCTTCAATAATGGGATGTAATGATATAAGGATTAGAAAATTTGAGTTTGTCTCAAAAACTCAATTCCTTTTTTCAAATACAAGTTTTAGAGTTTACAAATAGTCTATTGATGTCAAGCACTTTCTTACTTCTAACTGTTGCGTCTATAAAGAGAAAATTGTTAAAAACGACTAATACTGAAACACGTAACGTATTTCTTTCAAAATTTGTATAGACGCTACGCTTTTCGGTATGAGTCGTTTTTAACAATGTCTCCATATAGACGCAACAGATAGAAGTAAGATTCACTCTAAGAAATCTCAAATTTTCATCTAACAAAATTTGTTGGAGCACCGGACTCAAATACACCTTAGTAGAATCATTCGTCAAATTTTGTTGAATGTATTTTCAGTCGCCTTAATTCAAAGTTTGTTACATGATCTATCAACCGGTGTTTGTCCGCTCGCTGTGCCGCGCCTCCATATAATTATCATCTCACAAAGTTTGTTTCATGTCGATTCAACCAGCGACACTGCGCGGTTTAAAAATTAGCATGCGTCAAAATTTGTTGGATGTCCCTTCAACTTACTGCGCAACTATGTAATCATTTGTTATATGATTATTCAGCTTTGAATCTAGACCCGTCAAAAGAGGTTGTTACAGGTGGCGCCACCTATTCTCTCAATATTTGTTTTAACTAAATTCAAATTGTTTGTTACATAAATATCCGGCTGTTATGTAAAATTTCAATTTTTTTTATACAATTTATTAGTTTTTAAAACGCATAAATCTGCAAAAATGCAATTGATAAAAACAAAAATTTAAACGTCATAAGTTTCAAGTTTATCACATTTTTTTATAATACAAATACATGAGGCAGAAATATAAGATCTTAATACAAATCTTTAAAGTAACATGCAGCATAAGTTTTGCTGTTTATAATACACTTTATTACAATTCAAAGCTTAAAGAACTGGACATCAATTAATCACCAATTTAGACAACATTTGATTCTTGTAGAAGTAGATTCTGCAGTCTGAATTATGGAAGATTTGGTTTTGCATTGATACTCTCTTTCAAGCAAAGCATTGAAAATGCAAGCATTAGTTTGAGAGAGTGTACAAAGGCTTAAAAAAGTTTTAATTTTGTTCTTCCAGTTTCTTGGAGGTTTCCCTTTAAATCTTTTTGAAATCTCCAAATTTCCAGATCGAATTGACGTAGGTACAAGCGCTGTCGGCTAACAGACTAAACTGTCTGTCACTAATTGGAAAGTCAGCTGATTCTCCCCCTCCAGCCAGCCGTGCGAGCCGTGCCAGCCCGGCAGATGGTTCAACGTTTTGATTGATCATAAATCAAAATTTGTTTAATCTTACACAAACTAAAATATCGGCTAATTACAATGAAAGAAAACTGTAACATGACAAAATAAAGATGTCATATAACAAAGTTTGACACATGCTGAGAGAACAATGTGTAAGCTATTAACAAGTATTGTTAGATTGTAATTTTGGAAAATATTTAACTAAATTTGAGTAATGAAAGAAGAAATTTGAAATATGAAAGAAGAACTTTGATGCCTGATGCTAAAGACCAAAATTGCATTTTTTAGAGTGTTAGTAGCGATCAAAAGCGCTTATTTTTCGCCGTAAGCCTATACCCCCTTTCATTTTTCGCGAACACTTCCTTTAATCCGGGGAGGGGGGGTAGAGAGAGTGGTGCTTCCCTCTTTTCCACTGTCCTCCAATTTTCCTGATTCACACTCGGTTCCATTTGTTTTATATCTTGTCCCACGAGCAATTAAACGAGCTATTAAACCAATCATCAAAAATAACATGTGTCACAAAATAATGGAATTGAAAATGACTTTAGAGAAAGGAAAAGAGTTGCACGTACGATTGAAATCTTCAATGTTTCCAATCCTAATTCCCCTTATTAAAGCTTAAGCCATCAGGTTACCAATATACAGGGACTTGAACATTTGAGTTTGTGACAAAGACTCATTTTCTTTAGAGTTAAAACAGTTAAATCACGAAATCATGAGCTACATTTCTTAAAATCGATTTTATTTAGTCAGAGAATAATAAATGTTAATTTTCAAAAACAATTTTCACAAAAGGTTTTTTAATAAATCAGAGACCTATAATGAAACTGAATTTGAAAAAGATTTGAAATACTATATATCTGGTTTTTTAATAAATCAGAGACCTATAATGAAACTGAAGTTGAAAAAGATTTGAATTACTATATATCTGGTTTTTTAATTTATTATTAACAGCTCTAATATACCTTTTAATTAGGCATGTATGGCCTAAGACCTGAGTACGATCCTGGCTCTGATTCTCATAATCTAATTATTGAAAGGTAACAACGGTGGCAATTTAGATAATTTGGGAAAAGATTTGGAGACTAAGCTGCTCCTGAGACTAATATAAGTTCAAAGCCTTGAGTTTAATCTGAAATAAATTAATTCGAAAAAACTCAGTAAGTCTGGTCTAACTTAGAACAATTGAGTTGAAACATAGAGATTTATATAGACTAAGCTTTTAAATAGCCTTGTGAATCGGGCATTTCCATCTTTGCTTGAAAAGTCACTTAAAATTACGCTTACAGTCCCTTTAAACTGAGAATTTATTATTTAATATTATTTTTATTAATTTAGGCAAATCTTATTTTGTTGGACATCCTGTAGATATTCAAACTTAGAATTATTAATTTTTGATCTGAATTCACTTTGAAGTGAACAGAACTCAACTTAACCCAACTTTCGTAAAATTCAACTTTTTCTCTTTTATTAATATTTAAATATTTAAAATTATTCTTTTTAGAGAAAATGTAAAATATGCATAATAAAAGGAATGTTCCTAGTTTAATGACAATTCATTAAAATGTCTGGATACGATGTTGGAAAAAAGTTAACATTTTTTTCGTAATTTCGAAAGCATTTTAAATTACGAACATCAGTTCAATTCAGATTTTGAGAGACATCGAAAGAATTTATAAAAAGTAGTCTTGACATTTGTTCAATACGTTTTATACAAGTACATACATATCAGAAATTCTAGAAACAAATAAATAGCTTTGAAATATGCGGGAAGTCCTAAAGAGCTCCACATAATTCACTGTGATTTTAAGGTTTTAAGTTCTCAAGCAAAAATCTATGGGTTTTTTTCCAATTTTTTCTTGAAAACCAATGCTTTATGGTGCTAACATGTACATGTTTATGGTGCTAACATGTACATGTTTATGAGTTGAAGTGGTAAAATTAAAGCCCAAGGTGTTGTAACACTTCAAAGTCGACCCTGTCATGAAAATGATGAGACTGTTTATAAGCAGGCTAAATCTATGTGAATTATTCAAATCCGTTTTCAGAAGTTGGGGACACAACTAATTTTTATTTAGGTCATAGTAATTGAGTTTTTGCCACAAACTCTGATTGCCTAACCCCTATATCTTTAAAATCCGATGGTTTAGTTCTTTTGATATTTAAAAACTATTTATTCTGTTAAATTAAAAAGTCTAGTTTTGAAATATTAAACTTTGCACAATATATATGATTAAAATGTTCGATCTATATTTCTTATTTTATAAAAAGTATTTAAAGTAATTTTAATGGATTGTAACAGACAAAGATGGACATATCTGATTCACAATGGTACCCTTGAAAGCACCATCGTAATTCTGACTTGAAAAGTGATTATTTTTGATAATTTCTGAGTTGCTTCTTATAAATCTTGTAAATCGAGCATTGCCGTCTTTACATGGAACATTACTTGCAATTAAGGTAGACCCTTTAAAAGTAAATATTGGATTATAATACAAATAGTTTGAATAAAGTCAATATCTACTGAATTATAATTAGTCTGCACTATATCCTATTTAGAATTCAAAAATACTCCCTCCATCTTGGTACTTTTCGACATAGTTTTAAATTTCCGTTTAAAATAATTCTAGATTATTTGGTCTTCAAAGGGCTTCAGAAAGATCTATGATGTATGTTCTAATTAAAATTGTATCATCGTTCGATTTTATTAAGATTAGTAAAAATCTTACTCTACACGCACCTCTGTTCCTTTAGTAAAAGTAAACTCTACCTTTATGAAGCATAAAGTCTGACCGCGTCAACCTTGTTGCACAGCACCGGCTAGTCCTGTCCATAGAGCTAGGTATAGTACAAACTGGGACCGGAAAGGTTGACCCAGCTCGGAAATTCAAATGTACTACGGCTGCCCGTGTCTAGCCAAAGATATTAACCAAGTCAATTTTTCAAACGGTTGGTACACTCGTTTTGAAATATATCAATTCATATCAGATTTGAGGGATGTCCTAATGTCCCCAGACTCCCCCTCTTATAATGAATAAACGAAGACCAGAGCCTCATATATTTAAATTATCCTGATTTTACTTCTCTTTACTCTTCCCCAGTTTAAAATAACTTTTCCTCCTTTCAAACTTTTTCCATTTATTTTAGAAAATCCATGAAAATGCAAAACTTAAAATGTTTGGTAGATTTTCTCAACTCAGAAAATCTATTTGGTTTGGTGTAAAATGTTAATAACAATTTTTTTGTATGTTGCCACTTTGTTTTAGCATATTTTATTTTGAAATTTTTTTTGTAGCTAATTTTTTTTAAGGCTTAAATTTGTTCAACTATAAAAACTTTTTCTAAAAACATCCTCAGCAATCACCTTACCTTTTTATAACATTAACTATTTTCAGTTAATTCTCATAAAAATCGAAAGATTTTGAAATACTCTTAATCGAAAATATCTTTACTGGTTAAAAAATCATGGTTTTTAAATAAACTTTTATTTCGTGATATTTATTTCTATTTATTTCAATATACCGATGTACATTATTAATAGAGTAGTTTCAATCCAATTGATTTTGTCTGTTTTAAACCTTGAATAAATAGATTAATCTTCTGTCCAATTGCATTTAAACATTTTTCTCCGAAAATTGCATTTTTCAAAAATATTTATGTTTTCTAGATCAGATTCGGGGAGCTTTGGGAATTATACTTGTCAAGCTTCTAACAGCGTTGGAACTATTAGGTAATTACAAAGTACATAGTACATGTACATGCCGTACTGTATAGTGTACATATATAAATCATGTTCAGTGTGTGTGCACAGCTAATTTGATCTTTTTTCTTCTATCTTCTATCTTCTATTTTCTATCTTCTATCTTCTATTTTATCTTCTATCTTCAATCGTCCTTCTTCTATCCTTTATCTTCTATTTTTTTCTTCTATCTTCCATCTTCTATTTTATCTTCTATCTTCTATATACTATCTTCTATTTTTTATCTTCTATCTTCTATCTTTTATTTTTATCTTCTATCTTCTATCTTCTATCTTCTATCTTCTTTCTAGCTCCAATCGAATCCAATTTTCTTTTTGAATGAGTTCCCTCTGCAATTGAGATCTAACTTTCCATCTATCTATGTTGCTATCTCCATATCTATTTGCTTATCTTTTCATCTATGCATTCCTATGTTATCATTTATCTTAAATCTGTATTTATCTTTCCTTCAGTTTATATATCTATCTTTCTAATATCTATATAACAAATCCATATGTATCCCTTATCTTTTTTCTTCAGTTTATATATCTATCTTTCTAATATCTTTATAACAAATCCTTATGTATCCCTTATCTTTTTCGAAATTTCGTCTATTTGTATAGTATCAATCATGTTACTTTAAACTGCCTTTTTTTGTATTTGTTTTCAAAACTTATTTGAAAGACCTTAGAATTCACATCCTTAAAAGGCTTTGCCACACAGTAAAATTTTCTAATACATATATCTTTGTAATCTGATGGTTTGCAGCTTTCATATTTCAAACATATATTAATTGGTCCTGTGCAATTTATTTCAGGTCTACGACATTTGATTGCAAAGAAATAGGGATTAGAAAATCAGAGTTTTTTTTTGCAAAAAGATTCAATTCCTTTTTCAATATTGAGTTCTTAGCTTGATATGAGAGTCCAGCATTACAAGTATGCTCTTGAACCACGTGCACTGTCCCCTGAAACATATTCCAATCTTCCAATTCAATTTAATTCCATTTCTATCATTTCCTTTTTATTACAGAATTTTACATTTAGATCCCTCTCTGCCAATTTTAGATAACAATCCTTCCTCAATCATTCAACCAATAGCATATGGGGGGGGGGGGTGTCTAAAGGGAGTGTCGTCGTATATTGAAATAAAAAATAATTACGTTGTTTTTACTGGCTACAAAATGTGCTTTATCCTGATACTTTCACCCTTTTTGACGAAATATGCAAGTACGTCGTTTTTTTCCTTTATGGAACACATATCGTTTTGTAAATTAATCCTTGAAAGAGCCATCTGTATTGATGAGTCATAAGGCATCGTTAACAATTACACTTATCGTTAGTATTCGACTATGATGATTAACTAGCATTAATAACTCAATCAATAAAGAACAGTGAACATCTTGGAAAACCGTTATTTAAAAAAGTAACAAAGATTTTTGGAACAGGGCAATTTTCAAGATGTTAGGTAATTTCCAAAAAGCGCTCAGCCCTAAACCCCATCTTAGTCGCCAATATATAGTTCCTTTATCATGCCCAGTCCTAATTGTAGTACTGTTTATATAGTTCCTTTATCATGCCCAGTCCTAATTGTAGTATAGTAAATACTGTTTATATAGTTCCTTTATAATGCCCAGTCCAAATTGTAGTTTAATTAATACTGTTTATATAGTTCCTTTATCATGCCCAGTACTAATTGTAGTATAATTAATACTGTTTATATAGTTCCTTTATCATGCCCAGTTCTAATGGTAGTTAATTAATACTGTTTATATAGTTCCTTTATCATGCCCAGTACTAATTGTAGTTTAATTAATACTGTTTATATAGTTTCTTTATCATGCCCAGTCCTAATTGTAGTTTAATTAATACTGTTTATATAGTTCCTTTATCATGCCCAGTCCTAGTTGTAGTATAATTAATACTGTTTATATAGTTCCTTTATCATGCCCAGTCCTAGTTGTAGTTTAATTAATACTGTTTATATAGTTCCTTTATCATGCCCAGTACTAATTGTAGTTTAATTAATACTGTTTATATAGTTTCTTTATCATGCCCAGTCCTAATTGTAGTATAATTAATAATGTTTATAAAGTTCCTTTATCATGCCCAGTCCTAATTGTAGTATAATTAATACTGTTTATATAGTTCCTTTACCATGCCCAGTCCTAATTGTAGTATAATTAATACTGTTTTATATAGTTCCTTTATCATGTCCAGTCCTAATTGTAGTATAATTAATACTGTTTATATAGTTCCTTTATCATGCCCAGTCCTAATTGTAGTATAATTAATACTGTTTTATATAGTTCCTTTATCATGTCCAGTCCTAATTGTAGTTTAATTAATACTGTTTATATAGTTCCTTTATCATGCCCAGTCCTAGTTGTAGTATAATTAATACTGTTTATATAGTTCCTTTATCATGCCCAGTCCTAGTTGTAGTTTAATTAATACTGTTTATATAGTTCCTTTATCATGCCCAGTACTAATTGTAGTTTAATTAATACTGTTTATATAGTTCCTTTATCATGCCCAGTACTAATTGTAGTATAATTAATACTGTTTATATAGTTCCTTTATCATGCCCAGTTCTAATGGTAGTTAATTAATACTGTTTATATAGTTCCTTTATCATGCCCAGTACTAATTGTAGTTTAATTAATACTGTTTATATAGTTCCTTTACCATGCCCAGTCCTAATTGTAGTTTAATTAATACTGTTTATATAGTTCCTTTATCGAAGTTCATGGCAGACCCTCATCTCCACTCTTCAAAACCAGTAGTCCGGGGGGAGGTAAAAATAATCCGTTTAGCAAAAACATTTTTCAATAAATTATGAATAGCGAATAATGTTTAAAAACGATATTTATAAATATATGAATACATTTCATTTTATTCAATAGTTCTATTTTTGCCTAATAAATTTTATTCTATTATAGATTTAAGCTTTAGCCCCGAAAATGGCAGAAATTACTTTATCGAGAAAGGATAAATTTACGGTCAAACAGCAAAATATGTTTTAAAATATAATGTTAAATTATTTGTTTGTAGGGTCCCATAGTTAGATTTATTTGTGTGTAGGGTCCCACAGTCAAATATATTTGTTTGTAGGGTCCCAGAGTTAAATTTATTTGTTTGTAGGGTCCCACAGTTTAACATATTTGTATGTAGGTCACACAGTTAAATATTTTTGTTTGTAGGGTCCCATAGTTAGATTTATTTGTGTGTAGGGTTTCACAGTCAAATATATTTGTTTGTAGGGTCCCAGAGTTAAATTTATTTGTTTGTAGGGTCCCATAGTTAGATATATTTGTATGTAGGTCCCAGAGTTTAATTTTATTTGTATGAAGGGTCCCACATTTAAATATATTTGTTTGTAGGGTCCCATAGTTAGATATATTTGTATGTATGTCCCAGAATTTAATTTTATTTGTATGTAGGGTCCCACAGTTAAATATATTTGTTTGTAGGGTCCCACAGTTAAACATATATTTGTATGTCGGGTCCCACAGGTAGATATATTTGTGTATAGGGTCCCAGAGTTAAATATATTTGTTTGTAGGATCCCACAGTTAAATATATATATTTGTGTGTAGGGTCCCTTGTGTGTAGGGTCCCACAGTTAAATATATTTGTGTGTAGGGTCCAACAGTTAAATATATTTGTTTGTAGGGTCCCATAGTTAAATATATTTGTTTGTAGGATCCCGGAGTTAGATATATTTGTTTGTAGGGTCCCACAGTTTAAAATATTTGTATGTAGGTCCCACAGTTTAATGTATTTGTTTTTAGGGTCCCACAGTTAAATATATTTGTTTGTAGGGTCCCACAGTTAAATATATTTGTTTGTAGGGTCCCAGAGTTAAATATATTTGTTTGTAGGATCCCACAGTTAAATATATTTGTCTGTAGGGTCCCACAGTTGAATATATTATTTGTAGGATCCCAGAGTTAAATATATTTGTTTGTAGGGTCCCACAATTTAACATATTTGTATGTAGGTCCCAGAGTTAAATAAATTTGTGTGTAGGATCCCACAGTTAAATATATTTGTTTGTAGGGTCCCACAGTTAAATATATTTATTTGTAGGATCCCACAGTTAAATATATTTGTTTGTAGGGTCCCACAGTTAAATATATTTGTTTGTAGGGTCCCAGAGTTAAATATATTTGTTTGTAGGGTCCCACAGTTAAATATATTTGTTTGTAGGGTCCCACAGTTAAATACATATTTGTTTGTAGGGTCCCAGAGTTAAATATATTTGTTTGTAGGGTCCCACAGTTAAATATATTTGTTTGTAGGGTCCCACAGTTAAATACATTTGTTTGTAGGGTTCCACAGTTAAATATATTTGTTTGTAGGGTCCCACAGTTAAATATATTTGTTTGTAGGGTCCCACAGTTAAATATATTTATTTTTAGTATCCCAGAGTTAAATATATTTGTTTGTAGGGTCCCACAGTTTAACATATTTGTATGTAGGTCCAACAATTTAATATATTTGTTTGTAGGGTCCCACAGTTAAATACATTTGTCTGTAGGGTCCCACAGTTAAATATATTATTTGTAGGATCCCAGAGTTAAATATATTTGTTTGTAGGGTCCCACAATTTAACATATTTGTATGTAGGTCCCACAGTTAAATATATTTATTTGTAGGATCTCAGAGTTTAATTCATTTGTTTGCAGGGTCCCACAGTTTAACATACTTGTATGTAGGTCCCACAGTTTAATATATTTGTTTGTAGGATCCCACAGTTGAATATATTTGTTTGTAGGGTCCCACAGTTAAATTTATTTGTTTGTAGGGTCCCACAGTTAAATATATTTGTTTGTAGGGTCCCAGAGTTAAATGTATTTGTATGTAGGGTCCTACAGTTAAATATATTTGTTTGTAGGGTCCCACAGTTAAATATATTTGTTTGTAGGGTCCCAGAGTTAAATGTATTTGTATGTAGGGTCCTACAGTTAAATATATTTGTGTGTAGGGTCCCACAGTTAAATATGTTTGATGTAGGGTCCCAGAGTTAAATATATTTGTGTGTAGGGTCCCAGAGTTAAATATATTTGTATGTAGGGTCCCACAGTTAAATATATTTGTGTGTAGGGTCCCATAGTTAAATATATTTGTGTGTAGGGTCCCACAGTTAAATATATTTGTGTGTAGGGTCCCACAGTTAAATATATTTGTGTGTAGGGTCCCACAATTAAAAATATTTGTGTGTAGGGTCCCTTGTGTGTAGGGTCCCACATTTAAATATATTTGTATGTAGGGTCCCACATTTAAATATATTTGTATGTAGGGTCCCACAATTAAATATATTTGCGTGTAGGGTCCCACAGTAAAATATATTTGTATGTAGGGTCCCATAGTTAGATATATTTGTATGTAGGGTCCCATAGTTAAATATATTTGCGTGTAGGGTCCCACAGTAATATATATTTGTATGTAGGGTCCCACAGTAGAATACTATCCTGGATCACTGTCAGCTACTATCCTCTCACAGAATATAGAATACTTTATAAACAGGTAAACCAATATCAGCAAAGGAGTTGGGTTGCTTCTTGATGTACATTGTGTATTTAAAGTTGTTAAAAAGCAAATAGTTTTTCAAGTAGGTTATTAAATCACTTACTAAGCGAAAAAAGTCTGTTTACACTTCACAATTTCTGTGTCTTATGTTCATTGAACTATTCAAAGTCATAACTTGAGCCTTAAGGTCCGGATCTCACTATATAAATAGGGGGGCTGCTCAGGAACACATATTCTCATAAACTTAAACTGTATCTTTTTTAACATATCTCTTCTCCTTAACTTATTAGATATCTCTTCTCATAAACTTTAACACTTTCTCTTTATTAANTTAAATATCTCTGCTCATAAACTTGAGCAGTCTCTTTATTAACATATCTCTGATTTAATTAGTTGAACAGAAGTGAATGGATTTCTGTCTCAGTACCTGGGAATATCAGGATTAAACGTCAAACTCAGGTGATAGATAGATATAAAGAAAGATAGTTAAATAGATATATAGATATCTGATTTATATACAATTCTTCTAAATCTAACACTCTCAGATCCGTGAAACAAAAACTCTTTTTGCCAAATTTTCGGTTTATTCAACCATCTTCTCTAAAAAACATACAAAATAAGTGACTTGAATAATAGATGTTTAAAATTTAAAAGAATTAAAAGATAAAAGTGATAGATAGATAGATAGATAGATAGATAGATAGATAGATAGATAGATAGATAGATAAAAAGAGAGATAAATGGATAGATCGATAGATAGATAGATAGATAGATAGATAGATAGATAGATAGTAAGATAGATAGATAGATAGATAGATATATAGATAGATAGATAGATAGATAGATAGATAGATAGATATATAGATAGATAGATAGATATAGCACGTATACGTGGGGTGTATATTGATAATAAGAAAAAAACAAATAGATAATTATGGATAAATAGATAAAAAGATTAAAAGATAAATAGATAAATAGAAGATAAATAGATAAAAAGATTAAAAGATAAATAGATAAATAGAAAATAAATAGATAAAAAGATTAAAAGATAAATAGATAAATAGAAGATAAATAGATAAAAAGTTAAATAAACAATAGGATAACAAACAGGTAGATAAATTGATGAATAGATGAAATGACTAAGCTTGCAAAAAATAAGAAAAATATTCTAAATTGATTTATTTTGTTGATTTATTGTTAACTAAACCATTCTAAAACTTAAATTAATTATGTTTTGGTTGAAATCTGATGAAAAGTTGATTCAATTCAGTTTGTTGATTATAAATCACGAATCAGGATATTTGGAAACTTACAGTCATTCAATAATTTTAACAAAATTTACATTGAACCAAACATTTTCGTTCTAAATCATACAAGGTGTCCTATTAATTGTGCCAATTTCGAAACCTTAATAATGAACAGAAATATAGTTTTGAAGACATTTTTAACATACAAATACGAACTTTTTGTTATATCAATTAGTTCACTTATTTTTCTTTAACGGTTATTCAAATTGGCCACCTTCCTCTGGAATGTGCATAATTTGGCTCTGGTAAAAAAATTATCAGCAACCCTCAGTAGAGTATCCCGTGAGATTCCCTTGGCAAAGTTCTCAACAATCACTCTCTTGAAGGCTTTCAACAAGATGAACAGTCTT
The DNA here is from genome assembly GCF_000591075.1 of Eurytemora carolleeae. Classification (NCBI taxonomy): domain Eukaryota; kingdom Metazoa; phylum Arthropoda; class Copepoda; order Calanoida; family Temoridae; genus Eurytemora; species Eurytemora carolleeae. Next base: position 292,713 of record NW_019396567.1, on the reverse strand, counting down.
CTTGTTAGTGGTGGTAAAGTTAACAATGAAAACCCTGTGAAGCTGAGTTAATCACTCGTCTGAAGAATAGTTCTGAACAAACCAAATCTTTAGAATACACCATATTAGAATATGGCTCAAATGAAATAACCAAATTTGCGAATTTTTTGGTATTAGAATTGTGAATTTTCATTGTATACAACAAAACGTTCATATTTTGATCACTCAAATTTTTTTAAGAGATTGGAAAAAATTTCAAAGAATAACAAGGTAACAGCAATCTGAAAATTGACAAAATTAAAAGAACACCATGTATATGAAAATTTGCCTTAAAGTGTTTCTGTTAAATAATGCAATATTTCCAAATTTGCAAAAGTGTTAAATTAATTTTGAAAACTGTTTATAACAATCTAGACATGTGTAATTTTAAATAAATGTTCGTTTTTAAATACTTTCGGAAAATTCGATAATATAACAAAATGTCCTATAAAAGTGAATGTATGAATGTCTGGTGCCTCGTGTATAAACTTTAATAAAAGAACAATCCCTTTAAAAATAGAAAAGTATATATAACTGTTCTACAAATATTGAAAGGTATATGTTGTTGGATTTTGATTAATGGACGACGGATTTAATCCATTTCTCTGATGGAAAATATAATTAATTGAATTCTTCATCAAAACATTAGTTCTAACCTTTCAAATAAAACTCACCATCAAATAGAGAAAATCTCTTCTTCTCGACGGAGTTTTAAATTTTGCGGCGAAATTTTTTTTAAATCTCCAAGAAAAAAAAATTTGAAATTCGAGTCCGGGAAAAGATCTTCAGTATTGGAGACCCCCATGGACGTCTTGTTGGAGACCCCCAGATTTTTAATGAAGACCCCCAGATTTTCATTTGGAACCCCATATATTCGTTGGAGTTCCCCATATTTCATAGGAGACCCTCAAATTTTCATTGGAGACCCCTATATTTACGTCGGAGACTCCCATCTTTTCGTTGGAGACCCAAGATTTTCATTGGAGACCTCCATATTTGCATGGGGACCCCGAAAATTTTCGTTTTTAGCCGTCTTCAATGAATTTTTGGGGCTCTCCAATGAAAATATTCGGTCTTCAATGAAATGATGGGGCTCTCCAATAAAAAGCTGGGGGTCTCCAACGAAAATATGGGATCTCCAATAAAAATCTGGGGGTCTCCAACGAAAATATGGGATCTCCAATAGAAATCTGGGGGTCTCCAACGAAAATATGGGGTCTCCAACAAGAATCTGGAGGTCTCCAACGAAAATATGGGATCTCCAATAAAAATCTGGGGGTCTCCAACGAAAATATGGGGTCTCCAACAAGAATCTGGAGGTCTCCAACGAAAATATGGGGGTCTCCATCGAAATCATGGAGTCTTTAATGAATATCTAGGGGTCTCTAACTAGACATCCATGGGAGTCTCCAATAGTACTCCAATGCTGATTTGTTCCCAATTTGTTCCCAAGGAAAATTTTTTTTATGTTTCGAATTTTATCGAAAATGTCCGGGATAATCTTTAAATTTGTTTTCGAAGAATTTTGCAAAAGAGATTTATCGAAAATTTGACTTATCAAAATTTTGCGAAAGAGAATTATCGAAAGTTTGCAAACCCAAAGACCGCGCCAGGATATAAATAACAAAAATGTTTAAATAACGAATATTCACACAAAGTAATTTTCCCCACCTAATTGGGATGTTTTGTCAGCCATTGTAAACTATAAAACTTTTTGTAGACTTTGCCAAGTTTGTTTAAATTAACATATTCAAACAGTTGGATTTAAGAAGTGCTTAGGTACTAGTTAGAAGAGGGTGGAAATACTTCAAGAAAGTATTTTCAAAAGTAGAAATAAATTATAAATAGTTTAATAGTAAAAAAATGTTCCGTTATCGATCTTTCCCGGATTTAGCTTAGCTAAAGTTATTCATTTATGCAGTTTGATTTCAGAACACTAACATACTAAAATTATAAAGTGGCATATCCGATACTATGTTAGTGTTTATACTAATATATCCGATAAACAACGATATTTTTAATTCTTCAGTTTAATTTTAAAATTTAATTACCATACAATGCCTCCAAAACATAAATCTGTAACTTTTTAGATAAATCGGAATTGAAAATAACTAATTTCAGCCAGAAAAATAAGAATGTGTAATTTTTTTCTTGATCAGAATTTTTTTTGTAAATCGGACATGCCACTATTTTCAAAACAGAGGTTCACAATAACCTCTTTAAATAAAGTACCTTTAGTAACATTAGTTCAAAAGTTGCAGGATTCCAACCAGTTTAGGTCTAGTCTATACACGGGCAGCCGTAGTACATTTCAATTTCCGAGCCGGGTCAACCTTTCCGGTCTCAGTTTGTACTGTACCTAGCTCTATGGAGAGGACTAGCCGGTGCAACAAGGTTGACGCGGTCAGACTTTATGCTTCATAAGGGTTCAATTTACTTTTACTAAAGGGGCAGATGGGCGTGTTTACCATCCCAGTCCGTCTAGTGTACCTAGGATACGGTTGATTTAACGCGTTTTATGCAACAGAATTAGACGGGCTGAACTTTAGATAATTCAGATGAAAAAACAAAAACATTTTTTAGTCCATATTCAGGGTGAATACGAGGTTGACTGGAGTTTAAACAATCTTAACGTAAACACTGATTATGATTCAATAATTCAGGTTAGTATTCTTTTTTAATTATTATTAGATTATGACTTTTAAGTTGTTACCTATCAATTATTAATCATTAATTATCAAATATTAAATACTAATTATTTATTATTGATTATCAATTATTAATTGTTAATTATAAACTATTAGTTCTTAATTATTCATTATTAATTATTAATAATTATTAATTATTAAGTATTAATCATTAATTGTTATATAATTATTAATTATAGATTATCAATAATTAATTTTTAATTTTAATTACTATCTTATTATTAATTGTTAATTATTAATTATTATTTATTATTTATTAATTATTAATTATAGATTATTTTTTGTCAATTATAAATTATTAATTATTAATGATTGATTATTAATTATGAATTATAAATTATTAATTAGTTATGTTCTTACTTAATAAATCCCTTAATTACACCCTGCTTATGCTGCATTTATCTTATAATGAATTATAAACTATAAACTAAAAAAAAAATAGATTTTTTTTGTTCTCACACCAATAAGAATTCAAATTAAAGAAATGCATATCTTGCTTCAATGTCTAATTTTCTAAATCTTATATCTTTGCTACCCTATGTAGTATAAACTTAGATATTTGAATATTAGAATTCATAGATTAAATAAGATCCACGAGGTTTGGTTGTAAAGATACAAGGATTTAATAAAAATGACTAATATTTTGATTATTTTGCTTTAGGCCCGAAATATCCATGGTTGGGGTAACCCCAGTAACATATTCACTTTTACTACAAACACAGGTATTTAAATTAACCCCAGAACTTTGGAGATATCGAAAGAATTTATAAAATGTCCTGTTGCCAATTTTTTAATGGGTTTTTATACAATCTAAATCTCAGTAACTGTAAAAAAAATAGCTTTGAAGTATGCAGGGACATAATTTTACAAAGATATAAGAGATATAAGAGATATAAGAGATATAACAGATATAAGAGATATAAGAGATATAAGAGATATAAGAGATATAAGAGATATAAGAGATATAAGAGATATAAGAGATATAATTAGTCAATTAAATAATACATATATTTGGAACTGTAGCATTCCATGAGTATAGGTGTAGAAAACGACGTACATTTTATCAATTCGTGTGACGTCTCCGAAGTTCGGGGTTAAACTGTTTATACAATGAGAACCAGAAAATGAAAAAGAGACAATAGTGTATTGTAAATAGACCCATGTCACTTTGCAGGATGAAACTTAAAGGGACTGTAAAGGAAAAATGAAAGGGGGTATAGGCTGAAAGATAATCACTTTAGCTCTTGATCGCGACCCATGAAAGTTATATCTGATATTCCTATCTCGAGAAATTGATATACAACTGTGTCAAATTTATACGAAAATTAATATATATTCAATTTTGCATAAAAGTAGAGGGTTTAAATAGATCAAATTCAGCAAATATGCAACTAATCTGAAAACGATGATATCCCAGAGAAAGCTAATGGTAAATTATTTTTACTCCAATTCTAATTTTATATTTGTTATTTCTATTTTTGATAGATTTAATTCATAATATTATTTATACTTCCGTATTGCTTGACCAGAAATTCCACCAATGGCAGTGCAGTGATACAGGCGGAGACACGTGACCAGTATACTGCTCTGCCATTGGTGATAGTTCTAGTCACGTGATTTAAGTTTAAGATTTTCTAAATTTCACATATATGAACTTTCGTATTATTTTAACACAGTTTTAAATCAATTTCTCGAGATAGGAACATCAGATAAAACTTTCATGGGTCGCGATCAAGAGCTAAAGTGATTATCTTTCAGCCTATACCCCCTTCCATTTTTCCTTTACAGTCCTTCTAAGACAAAAATCAGAATTGTTTGCGTCTTTGCTTAATAATTGTTAAATAAATGTTCCCCGCAGCTTTAAACTTATTTTTGCTTTGTTTAATCATTTACGAACTAAATATTCATGACAGAAAACCAATTTCAAGATCTTCTGAGTTAGATTTTAGAGTCTCATCCTTTTTGCGCAACCCTGTATAGTCCAAGTTCCACACTATAAACAGTTTACCATTACTAGATCTGAAAATAGAAATTCAGAAAATCACTGATCAAAAATTTATTTAATAGATTTTCATACATAGACGATATCAATAGTAAACCTTGTAGGAAATGTTATTTTCCTGGGATTATTTGCTAAAATAAGTTTTGGACCCAAATCTAAGCAAAAAAGTATTCAGTCATAGAAAAGATGAGAGAGACGTGGAATTAAATTAAAATAAAATTATCATTTTAATCATGTTGTTTCGGAAACCCAATCTTCTTGATGCAAAATGGAAAAATTTCGATTTTTATCGACGAAATGGACAAAATGTTCACGAAAATAAGGTCGAACATTTTGTCCAAAATTCGTCGAAATTCGCGAAAATTTTGAACGATAATTAACAAATTTCGTTCGTTCATTTTTGCAAATTTCGTTCAACATACATTTCGATTTAAACCCTATCTAAAACCTAATTGATTCAATGATAAAAACGAAAAATTTCAAAGTTCTAGATTTTATTTATTTAGGAGAATGGACGGAAACTAGAACTTGGGAAACATCTCTCTACTCTTCCTCATCTTCCATCCTGACAACCTATCTTCCATTCATTCTTCTTCCATGCATTCTTTCAAATCATCATCCATTCATTCTTCTTCCATCCTTTCTTTTAAATCATCTTCCATTGGACCTCCTTCCATCCTTGCAATGTATCTTCAATTAAGTCTTATTTTAAAGGGACCATTCACTTATTTGGGTGTTTGAGGGCAAACTAAATAGCCTATTGGAGATTTATTGGTTAGTCTTACTTTTCAAAGACAACTGTGGCCTGAAAAAAACACGAAAAACGTATATTTCTTGCTTATTCTAAAATCAAAAGTTTTTATACTTTATTATATAATGACTGACACATGATGTCATTGAAATATGATAATTTTTGATTTTATTGGGCTGTTGTTACTGAAAAAAAAGCATTTAAATTGTGTCTGTCTATGCAAAGGTATCATACCTTTCCCTGGAATTTTAAACAATAAAGTAAGATTAATACCAATGAAAAGCTAATAGGCTAATTAGTTTACCATGAAATTACCCAAATAAGTGAACGGTCCCTTTAACAGTGAAGATTCAAACCTTCGGAAGTACATTATTTTTGCCTCTTTCTGAAGCGCAATTATAAAGCCATGAATCGCATTTAAAAATGTATTAGATGGCAGGGTATATCCCGAAAAAAAAACTTTAAAGACATCCTTAAACTCTTTAAATATTAAGATCTGAAGGTTTGTTTAAAAATAATAAGTGTAAAGCTATAACACTGGAATTTAAAAAATTATAGATAAAATCTAGCCATTGATGTCGCTAAAGTCATATACAGGATTAACCAAAAAACTCTAAAATAGGAAGTCGACTTGTAAAATAAAGTTATTAATTTAAAAAGTCTAATGAGCATGACAAAGCAATTGTGCAATGTAAACAGACCCATTTCACTCAATTAGGGATTTATTAAGTGTCTATTAAAACTATTTGCTTTCTATTAACATAAAACACATTTGAGTATTGCTGTAATGTCGTCTTTGTAATTCATTGTTTTCTGGTTATCACTGTACTTTTTTGTTAACCCTTAATTTTATTGGAAGAAACAATGTTAACAATTGGATATAATATAATTATTATTGGATTTAAATATACTTTTCAAGGATTCTAACTATTTTAAATGTTAAATTTAATTTTAAAGAGAAGAAATCAAATAATCTATCTCATTTGATACCAAATTTTAATTTAAAAAAAACATGAATTAAGTGAACCTTGGTTCAAGTTGTAGAGAAGAGGTTCAGCTTTTTTACGGAGTTCAACCATCTCTCGCTATTCATTATAAGCGACATAACATTTCTTTGCATTTTGAGCTGAGATTTTAAAAGCTTAAGCGCGAGGAAACCCCAGTCTATAGAAAGACTGAGGCGTGTGTATAACCAAAGTCAGGTTGGCATCTGATTGGTTCTGATTGGACCAATGGGGATTGCTTGGAAATCTTTCTCTGTAAATACTGAAGATCATGGCTCTTACAGCCTGTCCAGATTTACAGGCGTAAATATTTACATATATCTATCATTTTCATAGTGTGTTTATTTCAGGAATTGAGTCTTTGCCACATCAAACTCTGATTTTCTAATCACTATACCTTTGGAACCAAATGTTGCATACCTTAGATATTTCAAACTATGAATTCTGTTAGATCAAATAATCTGAGTTTGAAATATCAAAGGTTTACAACATCGAGTTCTAAATATATGGTGGTTTAAATATTTGATTTTGTTCCAAAGAATCAATTCCTTTGGCCTTTTTCTGCTTAGAAGATGGTTTTAATGGGAATGAGGCATGTTTCTAGGTAAATGGAGGGTTTCTTTAAAATAACATGAACAGTCCCATCAAGTTTACTCTAAAATAACATGAACAGTCCCTTCAAGTTTACTCTAAAATAACATGAACAGTCCCTTCAAGTTTACTTTAAAATAACATGAACAGTCCCTTCAAGTTTACTCTAAACTAACATGAACAGTCCCTCCATGTTTACTCTAAAATAACATGAACAGTCCCTTCAAGTTTACTCTAAAAGATCGTTTGAGAAGCGTTGTCAATTGTCTGTATGTTCATGATTGGGTTATAAATTGTGAGAATGAAGATATTTTGTGTATTTATTGTTGGGTTAAGTCTTTGTGGAGCTGGTATTATTAAAAGGGGTGAAGGATCAGAAGATGATACAGTAACTGTTGAGGATAATTACAATGATGATTCTGAGGATTCTTTTGTATCTGAAGAAACCGTGAACGATGAATCTGTTTTGACTCGACCTGGAGGGTATCATAGAGGACATGGGAACTGGACTGGGAAAAGGATTGCTAGATCTGTTGGCAACGGACTTAATGAGCTTCAGGTGTCTACAAACTGCAGAACTGTTGTAGCGATCAATGTGGCTGATCCTGTCTCCTGTTCTAAGATTAAGCAGGGGGAGTTACTGAAGTTCGACGCCGTTTATTCTCCAGGTTGGGGCTCAGTGGTAACTGGAGGTCCTCATGAGAAGGAGCATGGTCAGGCTAACCCGGGTCAATATCAGGGATCTGATCCTAATTGGTTGGATCATTATGGGAACCTGGATATATCAAGTTTACCAGGACGGTGTAGGTATGATCCATACAGGGCTCTCCAGGACCCAACTACTGCTTGTCTCTGTGTTGCTACTCAGGAGACCTGTACCCAGGATAGAGACGGATGTTTCTGGTATGATGATAAGAAGACAGGATACAAGGAATGTATTTCTAAAGCAGAGAAGTTTTATAATCAACTGTATGCGCTTCTCAAGAAGAGGGGAAAGAAGTCCTTTGCTATCAACATCAAGTAAGTTGAATTTTAGTACTTTCACGTAATTGAAATTTAGAAAAGTGACTGCAAATGTTTAGGGCAACCTTTAAAGGGAATTCTTCAACATTATTTTATGGGTGGGCGTTTTGATTTTGTTGCCGGTAAAAGGGAGAAAGAAACATAATTTCACTTAATTTGTTCAGATATGGAGCCACAGGAGCAAGGGGTGAACTTCCACTTGGACCCTATGGTCCTGCCATCATCGGAGCTGGAAATCCTAATCCTTCTTCAACCATGGGTATTTACAAGCAACCTGCCGGGACACAACCTTATCCTAAACCTGCGTCATATGGGCCTCAACCTGACAATTCCTATTCTCAGGGGGGAAGTCTTTATGGCAAAAGTAATCCGCTCCAGGGTGAATACAGGACTGAACCTAGCATGTACCAACCTAACCAATACCAGACCAACCCGTCAAATATGTACCTACCCAACCTGCCAAATTTGTACCAACCCAACCAGCCCGACATGTACCAACCCAACCAGCCCAACATGTACCAGCCCAACATGTACCAACCCAACCAGCCCGACATGTACCAACCTAACCAGCCCAATATGTACCAGCCCAACATGAACGAACCCAACCAGCTTAACATGTACCAACCTGAATTGTACCAGCCCAACATGTACCAACCTGACTTGTACCAGCCAAACATGTACCAACCTAACCAGCCCAACATGTACCAACCCAACCAGCCCAACATGTACCAACCCAACCAGCCCATTTTAAACCAAAATCAGGGAAACTGGAGGCTAGATCAGGGCATGCAGCAACCATTTCAAGGTAATCTAGACATGAACTTTGGACCTCCTTATCAAACTATGATGCAAGGATCTCAGGCTCAGTTTGGTCAAGTTGGTCAATCTGATAATAGGGGACCACAGCAACAACAGTCTGATTATAGGGGACCACAGCAACAACAGTCTGATTATAGGGGACCACCTCAGTAGCAGCAGCAACAACGGCAGTCAAATCCTGGAACTGAGTCTAATGTTGTTCAAACTAGAAAGAAAAGGAGTGCTGAGAAAAGGAGTGCCCACTGTAATGCTAGAAAAGAAAAACATCCTGCTAAGAAAACTGATTCCACCAGCAATTCGTCCAAGTTGACTTCCCCCCAGCGCAGAATTAGACAAAGGAAAACTGGATACAGAGCTTCTTGATTTATTTATTTTATCTATGTAATAAACTTATTTATTTTAAGTTTACTCTAAAATAACATGAACAGTCCCTTCAAGTTTACTCTAAAATAACATGAACAGTCCCTTCAAGTTTACTTTAAAATAACATGAACAGTCCCTTCAAGTTTACTCTAAAATAACATGAACAGTCCCTTCAAGTTTACTCTAAAATAACATGAACAGTCCCTTCAAGTTTAACAAACTCCAATCTTCTGTTTACACTGAAAATCCAAGTTTCCTTTAGATTGCTTGCAATCAATTTAAGTTCTAAATAAAGCAATTAAGTTTAGCATACATACCCCCCACTCACTAAAATAACATGAACAGTCCCTTCAAGTTTACTCTAAAATAACATGAACAGTCCCTTCAAGTTTAACAAACTCCAATCTTCTGTTTACACTGAAAATCCAAGTTTCCTTTAGATTGCTTGCAATCAATTTAAGTTCTAAATAAAGCAATTAAGTTTAGCATACATACCCCCCACTCACATAACAATGTAGGCAGTATATATATATATATATATACACTGTATACTTAACAAGAAATTAATTTTCAAGTATTGCGGGGAAAACAACTTAAACATGTAAACTGAACTTAACTAGGTCGAAATATCATACATATCCAAGACTAAAATAAAGATACAAATTTAAGATTTTAGACAAATATTTAAACTCCCAAAATATCTTACTTCTGCAAAAACCAGGCAAAAAATTTGTTTACAAAGAAATCGTAAGCCTATCTAATCCTAACAAATGTTACGTATGTTATTCAAAACACACTTTTATTCATGTGGGATCTGTATCCTGTAGCTCATGGAACTAAGTTTGTTTAATCCCAAATTTATAGAGGCGAGCCCGAGCAGTCCCATGTCAAACCTCCTCATACATCCATGATCATTACAAATATATAAAAAATATTTTTTTTTGGATTAGTTCCATATTTTTAAATTGTATTTGTGTTAACATAGTCTTCCATTTCGCCTTGGGACCAAATACAAGAAATTAGAAACTAGAATTAAGATTAGAACAGTAGAAAAATTGTAAATTAATCATAAATTAGAAAATTAGATTATGAAAATGTCAATTTTTATAGCGAGTTAATTCTTTTTACGAAGATATTAAAATATTGGTAAAAAGAGAATTTTTAAATTTTTTCTGAACAGACTTCATTTTCTTTATTTGATTACTATTTCTCGGATTGTTTAGGAAAATGAATTCGATTTTAAAACCTCCCATCTTTTATGAACTTTTTACTTAAACGTTACATTGCATTTGTATAAGAATAGCTATAATAGATTTCGGATTTTCCATAAACGAAGGCATTTTTTGTTTTTTTTTCTGTGATAAAAAGTTTTATAAATCCATCCTTCGTCTGATCCATGTGCTACCTGATCCATGTGGCTACCTGATCCATGTGCTACCTGATCCATGTGGCTACCTGATCCATGTGCTACCTGATCCATGTGGCTACCTGATCCATGTGCTACCTGATCTATATGCTACCTGATTCATGTGCTACCTGATCTATGTGCTACCTGATCCATGATGTGTTATGTGATCCATTCTTTACACTGATCTTTCGGTTATCTGACACAGGGTTACCCACTATGGAGGAGAATTCAGATATGACTGTACAAGAATGCATACTATCTATTCCTTATATTTATAATTCCGGCCCCGCAACTGCAAAATTGTGTCTTTTTTTGCCAAATAATTTAATCAGCCATTTTAGGCTTTATCCGAGCTGGAAGCGTTAACCATGGGATCGTCATATTTTAAAAGTTTCAAGTCGTCTTTACAGTCTCATTCTTTGTGGGTCACCCTGTAGAATATAGATAAAACAGTCTGATTTGATAATGTTCTAACTTCGTTCAATACGAGGAACTATATAAATTGAATCATTTCTGGACATCTCTCTATATATAACCATAATTTTATCTAATAATCAGAACTCAGAATCCAGAGGGACATTTCCCGCGTTATTTAGAGGTTTAAACCTTAAAAGAAAGTGAGTGGGGGGGTGACTGCCCGTGTTCATATTATTCTGAATGCACTGAAAACTGAACAAAAGAAGAAGGTCAAATGTAAACGACATTTTTGCCACCACGGGCAGTCGAAGTACATTTGAATTTCCGAGCCGGGTCAACCTTTCCGGTCCCAATTTGTACTGTACCGCACGGCCATTGGGTTAATAAAGCAGACAATCAACGGCCACAACGTTGAGAGCTTGTAACTACTCTAGTACTGATTTTACGCACAAGAAAAAGAAAAGTAAATTTATTATAAAATTATAAAATATTAAAACATTACTGTTCTTCACAATAGCTCTATAATAAGTCGGGTTATGATTAAAACATGTAAAATTTCGTTTTTTCGTGCTATTTAGTTTTACATGAATGTGAAGTTAAAAGTGTTGTAATAATAATTTTTAACAGTGGATTTCAAATACGTTATCGATGCTATAATCTTTCTGCACTAGTCTGTGTCATTTCTAGTGATCCTCCATTTAGGAAAGGACATGCCCGATTAGAAATGGTAACCTTAATCTGAGCCCGCGATTTAAAAACTTCGGCTCGAGCCGTAATTCCTTAAAAAGTGGACTTTAAGGCTCAATCTTCGACCCAACTCTAACGACAGCTTGTGTCACGTGATTACAGCTGCAATATCTTTGGCTCGACTTTAGACGTTAGGCTCAATGAAAATTTAACCGACCTTGGTTGGTTTTACTGAAAAAAGGCTCAATGTTGCGTCTTGTTGTCATAAAAACCCGGAATGCACCAATTCCTGCCATGAAAATTCGCCAATTCCTGCCATGAAAATCTGCCAAATAAAAAATTAAACCAGTTTTTTAGAACTCAATTCTGTGGAAAATAAGATGCAGCTTGAATCCGAAAGCTCAAGCCGTAAATAAAGCCCAACGACAGCTTAGACTCGAGCCGTCTTTTCCCAAAATTTTTAAATTGTGAGCTCAGGTTAAAAATGTGGAAGATAACGTCAATTTTTAGCACGGAAAGTGTTTAATTCTGATACTTCTCCATTGTTTCTGGATCAAGAATTAAGGAAACCTTCTCGCAGTGTGCAAATTGTGAAAAAGAATGAAAATCCATTTCCTCTTTCCTGAGATAATGAAGATTTAGACAGAACCTAATTAAGTAATTAATAAAGATAAAAAACCAATACATTTTTGTAAAAGATAAGAATATATATACTAGCTAGGGTACCCGGCGTTGCCCGTGGAAAAAAACGAATTTTGAAAACAAAAATTACCACAAACTCTTATTTTAAAATCCCTAACATCATGATTGACTTAAAGGACAATCTTTTAGTTTTATGATGTACAAACAAAAAGCGGGAAGGAGAGAAAAATTTAAAATCTAGAATTATTGTTAGAAAAATCAAGAAAAAAAAATTCTACAATCCTAATCTGGTTACCTATCTTTAACTTATTTTTTATATATATGAATCCTTCTTCCTCTATTATATATTAGATTTGTACAAAATATTTACTCATATATATATATATATATGATCTGAGCTGAAAACTTTAGAATGGTGGATATCGGGATTAATGCTTGATCCTCTCTTTTTGATAATCTCAAGATTAACATAATCTTGCAAGATTATCTTAAAAGTTTATGAAAAAGGATAAAATTCAAATTAATATTTATTCATCTGAGAAACTGTAGCAGCCAATCGGAGAAAAGCGGGCAACCAATGAGAGAACAGAAATATTCACATTGGAGAAAACAATTAACGGATATCCAAGGAGAGAGAAAAAGAGTGGATTAGGACAAAAATGAAAAGTTTCCACAGTGGATATTCGGATCAAGAAGTCAGGATTAAAGTGTATCCATTCTAAAGTTCCCAGCTCTGGTGTCTGATTCTGTACAAAATATATACTCATATATATCTGGTATCTGATTTTGACATTTAATAATTATATTCTCTAGTGACTGTCCCAGAAATCTATTAACTGTAGTTCACTAACTTTTTGAAAAATAAAAACCAACATTAAGCATTTTCATCATTGATTGAACCTTCGCTAATAATACAAAAGATATTTCTTAACAGTTAAACTAACAAAGCAACAAACTTTAACAAAGGAGTCGAGTCTTTGCAACAAACTCTAATTTTACATATAATCCCTATATCATTGCAACCCAATGTCGTAGATCTGCAGCCTTCTAAGATAAAATAATTAGCACATTTGACTTTGTGGCAAAGATTCAATTCCTTCAAATAATTTCTAGGCATAAATCTGCATAGTGTTTCCCTTGAGAATCGATTTTTTTTTAAAGATTATTAAATAACGACAACGAAAAATGTAAAAAATTCTATTATAACGAAATTTGTTCAGAAAAATTCACAAAAATGTTTTTTCAGTTTTTTCAGGAGATTCAAGAATATGTTTAATTCAGTTTTATGAGATTCAGTAAAGTGTTTCCAAAACCTATTATAGACTTGACTGAAGGACTGAACGTAAAAGACCAAGATTGAGTTTAATAATGAAACATGGTTACACACAAACTATATTTACAGGTTTTAATTTACAAACTGATGATCAAATGATCGATTAACTCTTCTTCAACACGACATTCGCCCATATAGTAGTAACAAATGTATATCCATGAAACTTCTCCTATGAGATTGTTAGATTGTTTGGCTTTATTCTTGGATTGGATTGTTAGGATTTGTTTCTCCGCTTGGGAGCAACGAACTGTACGAATACAAGTTGAGAACCCTTTGGGTTGGGTTCACACTATACTAAACATTTCTTTAATATCAAGAACCTGAAGTAAACATATCTTTTAATCTAACAAAATTTAAGAAATATATTATTTCATCTAATAAACCTGAATTTAACATATTTTTTAGTTTAATGAACTTGAAGTAAACATATTTTCTAATCTAATAAACCTAAATTTAACATATTTTTTAGTTTAATGAACTTGAAGTAAACATATTTTCTAATCTAATAAACCTGAAGTAAACATATTTTTAATCTAATAAATCTGAAGTAAACATATTTTTTAAATTAATGAACTTGAAGTAAACATATTTTCTAATCTAATAAACCTGAATTTAACATATTTTTTAATTTAATGAACTTGAAGTAAACATATTTTCTAATGAACCTGAAGTAAACATATTTTTGAATCTAATGAACCTGAAGTAAACATATTTTTGAATCTTATGAACCTGAAGTAAACATATTTTTGAATATAATGAACCTGAAGTAAACATATTTTTAATCTAATGAACCTGAAGTAAACATATTTTTGAATCTAATGAACCTGAAGTAAACATATTTTTGAATAATGAACCTGAAGTAAACATATTTTTAATCTAATGAACCTGAAGTAAACATATTTTTGAATCTAATAAACCTGAAGTAAACATATTTTTGAATCTAATAACATTAGAGGCTCTATATGAGACCATTGAAGATTTAATAAATTTGATTAATGTTAATATTAACATTCAAATGTTAATGTTAATTGATATTAACATATAAATAAACATCAATTGCTTAAAGTCAATGTTATAGTTAATGTTAATGTTAACTTTATATACTGACAACCATAAACTTTAATGAATTGTTTAAAGTCAATGTTAATGTTAATGTTAATGTTAATGTTAACTTTATATACTGACAACCATAAACTTTAATGAATTGTTTATAGTCAATGTTAATGTTAATGTTAATGTTAATGTTAATGTTAATGTTAACTTTATATACTGACAACCATAAACTTTAATGAATTGTTTATAGTCAATGTTAATATTAACATTATATACTGACAACCATAAACTTTAATGAATTGTTTAAAGTCAATGTTAATGTTAATGTTAACTTTTACTGACAACCATAAACTTTCATGAATTGTTTATAGTCAATGTTAATATTAATGTTAATGTTAATGTTAATGTTTACATTAATGTTAACTTTATATACTGACAACCATAAACTTTAATGAATTGTTTAAAGTCAATGTTAATGTAAATGTTAATGTTAATGTTAATGTTAACGTTAATGTTAACTTCATATACTGACAACCATAAACTTTAATGAATTGTTTATAGTCAATGTTAATGTTAATGTTAACGTTAATGTTAACGTTAATGTTAATATGTTAATGTTAATGTTAACATTATATACTGACAACCATAAACTTTAATTAATTGCTTAAAGTCAATGTTGATGTTAATGTTAATGTTAATGCTAATGTTATTGTTAACTTTATATACTGACAACCATAAACTTTAATGAATTGCTTAAAGTCAATGTTAATGTTAATGTTAATGTTAATTTTAATGTTAATGTTATTGTTAACTTTATATACTGACAACCATAAACTTTAATGAATTGCTTAAAGTCAATGTTAATGTTAATGTTAATGTTAATGTTAATGTTAATGTTAATGTTATTGTTAACTTTATATACTGACAACCATAAACTTTAACGAATTGTTTATGTCATAAACAAAAATTCTGTTAATGTCAATGTTAATGTCAATGTTAAAGTTAAGATAAATATATTTAATCCTTTGACCATAAACCGGTTTTTTCTTGTGTTTTCAAGTTTCTTTGCCAACTATCAAATTTTGTTCACTTATTATACAAGTTTGTACAGTTGCCATGATCTCAACCATTTTTTTGTTCTATGACAACATGTGTAATTTAGAACGGTTAAAACTTTGGGATTGTAACCCCAAAGATTTTACAAAAGAGGCAAGGCTGGGATTTTCAGTTTTTAATAGAATAAATAAAGGAGTTGATGCCCTTGATATAAAAAATCATGTACGGGTTGAATGTAGGAATGAATATCCAAAAGTAATTGAAAATCTAAGATCAAATTTTGAACGTCCAAACACTGAGGCTGCAGAGCAAACTTTCGTTTGGCTAGGACGATTCAAAAGAGTGCTTAACTCCATTGAGCAAAAGAAAACATCATTTTTTTTCTTCATTCTCTTCTTTCGAGAAAGGAATGTATATACAGAGTGGTGTTTTAGTCGTAATATTACACCAAAACTCCCTCAGGCTAGGGGAGATAAACTTATGGTTGCCCCTAATGATTAAGTTCAGTTATTTATTTTTGTCAATTTTGTCTATGTCTCCATAAGTTTTTGATTTTGTATTTATTGTGTTAATTTATTTTTTGAATACATAACTTTGTTTTATTAATGACGATTTATTTAACTTTGTTTTATTAACGACCATTTATTTTTTGTATACATAACTTTGTTATATTAATGACGATTTATTTAACTATGTTTTATTAACGACCATTTATTTTTTGTATACATAACTTTGTATTATAACNAATGTTAATGTTAATGTTAATGTTAATGTTAACTTACTGACAAGCATAAACTTTAATGAATTGTTTAAAGTCAATGTTAATGTTAATGTTAATGTTAATGTTAACGTTAATGTTAACTTCATATACTGACAACGATAAACTTTAATGAATTGTTTATAGTCAATGTTAATGTTAATGTTAATGTTAATGTTAACGTTAATGTTAACTTTATATAACTTGACACGAAAGGGAAAAAAATTCGATTTTTATCAAACAATAATTGAACGAAACTGAATGAATTTTGTTCGTTCATTTTTGCGAATTTCGTTCAACGAAAATTTTGTTGGAAACCCTAATTGTTACCTCTAGCTTCTTGCACCTTTTAAAAATTCTTTTGTAATAGTTTTGCAATTCAACATCTGTGATACAATTAAACGTTTTGTGTACACATTTTAGCACTGTAGATGATCTACTTCCCCATGTAACTGGTGGCTTTCGTGGCAGAGCTATAACAGTTGGGTCTTTACACTATCCACCTTGGACAATATTTGAACGGAATGATAGGTATCAAACAATAAATTATGTTCATGTAAAAGATGTAAAGTGATCACACCAAGTTTTTAGAGGACAAATTACAAAGTACAGTGGACTGATTTTTTCCTTGCTCAATGAAATTTCATACAAGCTCAACTTTACTTATGTTGTGAAAGAGCCAAGTGATGGTAAATGGGGAGACTTGAAGAATGGGAAATGGAATGGAATGATCTCTCAGGTCATAAACAATGAAGTTTTGCTAGCAGCTGCAGCTTTCTCTGTGTCAGCAGAACGTGAAGTTGTAGTTAACTTTACCGAACCAATTGATATGCAGCCATACGCATTTATGTATCGACGACCTAAGGAACTCTCTAGATATCTTCTCTTCATTGACCCCTTTACTCCATCTGTGTGGGCATATATTGCAGCCATGACTGCTATCATCGGCCCAATCTTTTGGGTTATTCACAGATATTCATACTTCTACAAGTACTATGATGCTGTCAAACCCTTTGGTCTTTTCCGTGTTGAAGAATGCGTTTGGTTTGTTTACGCTGCGCTTATTCAACAGGTCAGATTTTACATTTAATTCCGTTTTGTTTATTTGTCTTACTTGATTAAATCTTTTTAGGGAGGAACAATTCTTCCAACAGCAGATTCTGGTCGAATTCTTATTGCTTTCTGGTGGCTGTTTGTTATTGTTGTAGTGACAACTTATTCTGGAAACCTTGTTGCCTTCTTAACATTCCCTCAAGTAACTTAAACATTCCATTTTATTAAACTAGAAGGATTGTGAATGTAATTTCAAGAAGTTACTCAACTGACAAAATTCATCTGTTTTCTAGTTAAAAAAAATATTTTCCTTATTGTTTGTGAAACAAAAATGAAAGCGTACCGACACAAATTTTGCTGTTTAATTGAAGGATCACTTGAAATTTCACCAATAATCAATTAGCTTACCTTATGCTTATTTCTATACTTTATTTTACGATTACAGATTGAATTCCCTCTAAACACACTGGACGATCTTATTAAAAAAGGTAATGGATAACTATTGCACTAGCAGCCATAGTACATTTGAATGTCTGAACCGGGTCAACCTTTCCGTTCTCAGTTTGTACTGTACCTAGCTCTATGTGCAGGACTAGCCAATGCAACAAGGTTGACGCGGTCAGACTTTATGCTTCATATAGGTTGAATTTACTTTTACTAAAGGGACAGAGGTGCGTGATTGGACATTAATTTTGTGTAACAACAAATTATCTGCTTACTTAATAAAAGGCTTAATTGTGAATTAATTAGGAGAAACTGATGGTATCACATGGGGACTACTTCAAGATTCGGTTATTGAGGCCTACTTCAGAGATGCTGAGGAACCAAAGTTCAAATTTATCGGAGATCATGCCATGCGTCACACGTAAGTAAATATAAACTGCTGAATCTAATGTAAATCTTAAGCTGGATTTCTTTACAATCAAGGCTTTTGTTGTTGTTTTTTTCTTCATAATATATTCCTATGTGTTGAAGACCATGGGAATTTTAAAGGAAAATGCAAA
Source organism: Eurytemora carolleeae (assembly GCF_000591075.1). Taxonomy (NCBI): domain Eukaryota; kingdom Metazoa; phylum Arthropoda; class Copepoda; order Calanoida; family Temoridae; genus Eurytemora; species Eurytemora carolleeae. Next base: position 274,024 of record NW_019396567.1, on the reverse strand, counting down.
ATTAGATATGTTATATGTTGTATAATTGAAAGGAAAACAAAACATTTTTTTACATTCTATATACAGTTTCATTAAGAGATAATGAGATAAATAGCGGCGGGATACATTCTATACAGTTTCATTAAAGATAATTAATGAGATAAATAGCGGCGGGATACATTCTATACAGTTTCATTAAGAGATCGTGAGATAAATAGCAGCGTGCATACATTCTATACAGTTTCATTAAGAGATAATGAGATAAATAGCGGCGGGATACATTCTATACAGTTTCATTAAGAGATCATGAGATACATAGCGGCGGGATACATTCTATATAGTTTCATTAACAGATCATGAGATAAATAGCGGCGGGATACATTCTATACAGTTTCATTAAGAGATCATGAGATACATAGCGGCGGGATACATTCTATACAGTTTCATTTAGAGATCATGAGATAAATAGCGGCGGGATACATTCTATACAGTTTCATTAATAGATCATGAGATAAATAGCTGCGGGATACATTCTACACAGTTTTATTAAGAGATCATGAGATAAATAGCGGCGGGATACATTCTATACAGTTTCATTAAGAGATCATGAGATAAATAGCGGCGGGATACATTCTATAGAGTTTTCATTAAGAGATCATAAGATAAATAGCGGCGGGATACATTCTATACAGTTTCATTAAGAGATCATGAGATAAATAGCTGCGGGATACATTCTATACAGTTTTATTAAGAGATCATGAGATAAATAGCGGCGGGATACATTCTATACAGTTTCATTAAGAGATCATGAGATAAATAGCAGCGTGCATACATTCTTTACAGTTGCATTTAGAGATCATGAGATAAATAGCAGCGTGCATACATTCTTTGTGAATTTAGCCTGGGGCACTTGTAAACTGAATCACTATGTAGGGAACCAGGGACAGATCCTAATTCTGAGGTGTTCCAGTTGATAAAAAATGAAGAGCATGTTTACATAGAATGGAAGTCTAAACTGGAAGTTATGATGAAAGAACAATATAATATAACACGAGAGGTTAATCTTGAAAAAAATGAAAATTTTAAAGACAAAAATTATGATTGTGTCAAAACAAATTAAATTTTCTATTTTAGTGTGATTACGCGTTGGGGAAAGAGAATTTCTTCTTTGAAAGAGTTGCTCTGGCCTTTCCTGAGGTTTGGTTTTTTACCAACAAAAGTTATTGAGCTTACTGAAGAATATATTCAATAATTTTGTCCTTGTATGTAGGCATAGAGAATAGAATATATAGAGAGGAATTTAATGGAAAAAAGTGTAAAACGGCCATTTTGTTGTACTGTTTCCATACTGCAGCTGTACTTCACATATTTGTGCTATATAACCTGTTGGGCCCTGGAACATCATTTTATAGAAAATCTAAAATTATTGTTAAAAGAAACCCAAATTATGAAATAGGCTGGTTTCATAATTGACCAATGATCATTTCACATAGACTCTATGCCTTCCACTTTACAAACGATGATTTTCCGTTATAACTATAAATCAAATGATGTTTTTTTTCAATTAATTCATTATAAAGTTTATTTAACAGTTTAAACAAATTCGAAATTGAAATGGATAGTCTAGGGAACATACTGTATTAATGTACTCTACTGCATATAATTTGTGAACATTTACATGATTTGTACACTTTGAACTCCCTTTCAGGCTGAAAGGGACTGAAAAAATTCATACCGAGAGATTCTTTTAATTCCTCTCTATTTATTCTATTCTCTTTGTATGTAGGGTTGGGCAATGGGCATTTACCAACTTTTTCAAGTTGTTTCGTTAACAGTTAGTTCTAACTGATTTAAAAATAAAATCTCAGGTAGCAGTTAGGTTTATAGGGTAGTTTTAACGGTATTTTCCGGTTTTAAAAAGTTACCGTTAGTTAACGATCTCAATTTTATTAATGGTGTTAATGGAAAATTTGCAAAAACCATTCACGTTAAAGGTACTGTTATTACAGAATCAACGGGATTAACAGGGAAAAATACCCAAAAAATAATCGTTAATGGTTAGTGAAATCGTTAACAGCGCACTCGTGAATGGTGTTTTACAATATTAACGATGTTAACACAGAAGACGACATTTAAAACAATAAAACACGTAAAATTATTTTTGTTTTGTTTAAAGATTAATGAAATTTTAAGAAAGAAAGAAAGAAATAACAAAATTTACAGTTTGCACAAAAAATCCGTTTGATTTCCGTTTTTAAGTAATTGTTTTAAAAAACGAATCCATTTTGTTAACGATTTAAACATTAACGGTTTTTTCCGTTCGTTAACGGACTCTTCTGTTTATTTTCGAAAATCTCCGTTTCGTTAAAGGAACATTGTCCAGTCCTACTTGTATGTCCGTACTTTCCTTTCGATTGTTTAATTGAAACTTACTTATGTTAGGACTCTCCGTGGCTCCACAAATTTAACAAAGTGATCCGAGATGTACTTCAGGCTGGTCTTAATCAGAAGTGGAAACAGGTCATTTAAACTTTCAGCTAGTCTGCTGAACCAGTTCAGATGAGACTAGTGTTTTTATTTATCCCTGTAAAATATCAGTTTTGTTTTTACCGGATTTATATAAAAAAGTTTCTTTTATCTGTTCTGAGAACTGATTTAGAATTAAAAGCACAAACAGAAACTTTGCGCTTGGTGTACAGAGTGCAATGTACACACTACACATCATGGATCTTCCAAACCCCTGCCATCAGGAGATGACTGATTGATTGTGCTTAAAATTGTTCATTATATTATTTCTAGCATATCTTGTTGTATACAGGACTTCTGGCCTTCAGACGATGAATGTTCAACAACAGCTAGCGGTGGTACAGGAACAACAGCTGTAGTTACAGTCATGGACATGCAGGTAATATTCTTGACATTCAAACGTTGTTGAAATTAGATTCTTAAAATTACCTTTTGTTTAGGGTTCATTCTACATTCTGTTTTTTGGATGTCTGTTTGGACTCATTTTCTTGGGAATTGAACATCTTATAAAGAACAAGATGGATGCTAAGGGCAAATCTCCAATACAGCCTTTTACACCATAAAGGACGACCTTGCATTATCTCAAGATTCTCTCTATGCAAACTACTGGACGAAATGATAATGATATATTTTAATAGGTTTAAGGAATCTAGATTTAAGGATATTTAGTTTTAACTGTTTTAGAATAAAGGAAACCATCATTTTTAAAACATTCTTTGTAATATGTATTTATTTGACATTTCAGTAAATAAATCCAAGAGATGCATGATCCGAACCGGTTTAATATAGTCTATAGAAGAAAATGTAGACGATTTCTCTACGTTGGATGCTGTTTACCCTATCCAGCCAATTAATAGAGCTGATTTCTCTACGTTGGATGCTGTTTACCCTATCCAGCCAATTAATAGAGCTGATTTCTCTACGTTGGATGCTGTTTACCCTATCCAGCCAATTAATAGAGCTGATTGCTCTACGTTGGATGCTGTTTACTATATTCAGCCAATTAATAAAGCTGATTTGCTGCAGAAATGCGGTCAATTGGAACATTGAGCGCAGGCACTAGGCAACAAGGTTAAAGTATATACAAAGTGATAATTTAAGCGAATCTTAAACTTTTGTATAGGCCGGGAGCCAAGAGTATATTAAATTATTATAATATAGGTTAGAACAGAAACTCCCTTTGTTATACATTAGTAAACCAGCTAACTGGACGACAAGACAACATGCAGGGTGTCTCTATAAACATGGGAATTCAGTGACAAATTCGATATCGTCTAATATAGTGATACCTAATGAGAAAGCTGTAATCTGTAAGAGCTTCGTCTGCTATGTTCACATTTTGTTTGTTTAAGTTTTGACTGTATACGGTTGTACTTAGTAAAACAAGAAAATTGCAGTATACAAACAGAGTAAACTTGTCCGTCTTCACTTGTCATCTTGCGGAGACGTTATAGACACATCTTTGCAGTCTTTTACCCTTTTCATACAATAAACTCTAGCAGACATAATAATATTATGGCTTTTGAAATTAGGTATTACATTGCTAATTAATAACAAAGACGAGAACAAAGATACTTTTCTGGCAGAAAGGAATAAACTCTATTTTTCAAATCCCTATATCTTTGCAACTCAATGTTGTGTACTTTAGATATTTCAAACTATGAATTCTGTTAGACCAAATGATATAAGTTTTAAATATCAAATGTTTACACCATCAGGTTGTTAAAATAGTGATTAGAAAATTTGAGGTTTTCTCTTCATAAATTACAATCTCTTTTCCGGTTTGAAAACAAAAAATGGTTTATTTTAGTATTTATTTCAGGTCCATCATGAGAATTTAAAAATACCTTAACCTAGGGTTTACAAACTAAATACATTGATAAACAAGTCACATGAGCAATATGGCAGTTAAGAGTAAAATGGTGAAGTGTGTACACTTTAACCCAGATCTTTGGAGGCATCGAATTTATTTCAAAAATGTTGCGGATATTTAGTTTTCTAATTGAATAATTATTTGGAGCTCATTAAAACTTTTCCCACACAATTCATAGCTAATTATTCATTTCTACAATTATTGAAATTTAGGTTTATAAGTATAATCCTATTAAAAAAGACGACATTTAATAAATTCTTTCAAAGTCTCAAAGTTTCTGGGTTAAACTGTGTTGAAAACTGTAATCTGACAAAAGTCAGTTATTTCTTAAATCTATGACAGCTGTAAGAATATATAAATGGCAGTTACAGAAAGCTCTAGAAAGTTGACGGTAATGCCCAACTGGAGATACAGGGTGTCACAATAAACATGACAATTTACTGGAGATACAGGGTGTCACAATAAACATGACAATTTATAGACAACATAGTAAGATTTTAAACATGTATGACTTAAAACTAAAGTTAAGGTCAATTCACCATTTTGAAGGACAATATTAACCAGGACTGGATATTAACCAGGACTGGATATTAACCAGGACTGGATATTAACCAGGACTGGATATTAACCAGGACTGGATATTTGACATCAAAATTGGTCGTCTTTTAATTTTCAGGTTAAGAGGGACACACTGTATTAACTAGAAGATCTAATTTCATCTTTCAAAAATGGCGCGTAAATGCTTTTTGAATATAAAACAAAAACCGTAACTAGAAAAGAAACTTATGATGAAAATTCTTAATAATTACATAAAATCTTATTTAATTTTAATCTTCAGGATACATTTATAGTTTCGGGGGCTCAGATAACAAATCTGTCTCAAGCTTTCCTAAATAAAAAATATTTGAAAGTGTGACCAAAAAAATGTGAAGTATGAAGATTGACTGTAAGATGTTGATATGAATAGTTCAAAGACCCAGAAACACAGAAATTGTGCATGATACCCATTGCACAGTCAAATTTCACTAAGATAAGGCTATAACAGTTAATATATACATTACAACATAAATACAATAGGTTTTCTCAAATGCCATCTTTCTATTTCACAGGTTTTTGGGTCCTACTGTATTATTGAACTTCATTGGGTTTAACGAATTTTAAGACCAGAACTATGATATAGGAGGGTTGATTGAATTGATTCAAATTGTATGATTTTTGCAAATTTTCAATGAAAAATGAGAAACAAAGATGGTTTTCAAAGGAGGGGGGGGGGGGGTAAGGATTAGAAGTAAATTGAAAACTTTCAAGGTTCGACTTACACCATTCAGGAAAAAATGAGAACCACAGTTGGCGGCGAAAAAAAACTCCATGTTTTGAAACATTTGAAATTAGAAAAGAAACTTTGATTTTCAAACCTAAGCTTGTGGAGCCTCTGAAGCTGGATTTTCAGAAGCTTGTCCCTCGGCATCCCTAGAATATTTAAAGGATATTAAAGGAATGTTCACTTTTTGGAACAGAACACTCAATACCATAATTCCCTGAGATATATGTAGAGAACTCTGAAAGTTATTCATAAATTTTCTAGACACCCTTGAATTTGAATTGTCGCAATGTCTTGGCCTTTAGTTTTACTTCACCAAATCACATACACTTTTTGTAGCCCTAGACACAGCCATTTTTAAAAAAGCATAGCGTTTGTTCCTAATCTAAGTTTCAATCAACTAATTTGCAAAAACTCTGAAAAGTAAAGTGAATTCCCACGTAAAACTTAAAAATCCAGTTCATTTGAAGTGTCAGACCAACTTTTATATAAATATAGAGGAAAACAGGACGGCGCACCAAATGAATAATCCTCTTGTATTAACGTGACAATAACGCGATAGAGTATTTTAAAAACTTGTGAACAATCCCATTAAATATTCAGATTACAGTATTTCTTACAATATTTTTTCATTTTGAAGATAATTTATAGCTGAGCCGAGATCCAATCTACAGCCGGAGGATAAAGGAAATTTAGGCTTGGCGGATCTTTTATTAGAATTTAAACTTTTGCATTCTGATTGATCAAAGGGACTGTTCGCGACATTTTAAGAGGAATTTGCCCGATTCAAAACAGACCATTGAAACCTTTGTCTGATCAAAAAAGTGGAAAAGTTTGAAAAAATCTTAATGGTTTTTCTACAGTAGAAGTGCGCAAGTCACTTTTGTTTATAAACCACAATTCAAAACAAACAGATTTAAATTTGAAAAGTAAACAGTTTTTAAAATTATGAACATAGATATTTAATTCATCGTTGATTGATTAGACAAATATTTTAATTCCACCGCTGTCAATCAATTTAAATAAAAACTATGTTTACAGATCTAGACCCCCAAAACGATATAAATTTCTTTTTCCCTTATGAAATTTAGTTCAGACCAAGGAACTAATGCAAGGAAAGTTAATTGCGGTCGCGTATACTCTGCGTACATATTGAAACCAGTTCTCTCTGGGCGGACTTTGTAAACAAGAATAGATGCATCAGTGTTCGTTTAGTATCCGAGGAGGTTATAAAAGCATTTAATTTTGATAAATTTTAAAATTTACATGATAGTTTCCTATGACCAGAAAATTTCTTATATTATTTTTGTGAAAATGGATTCCATGTCAGGCCGTGACATCCATCTTGTGTTTACTTTTCCGCCCAAAGACAGTACACTGCAGTACACAAGATGTGTACACTTCTGAAATAACTTTCCTTGCATTAGTACCTTGGTTTAGACTAACAATAGAACTTTTTTAATATATACAAGACAATGCATGCATGCGCTTATTTACATATATTTAATATATACATTCTTCAAATACTAAGAATTTATAAAAATGTGCTAAAAATGTTTGTAATTCCCCATGCAATGTGTGCAATGTGTGCAATGTGTAATGTGCAATGTCAGAAAGTAAGTTTGTATCTACTATATCTTACGCTTAATTCTACGTATAAATAACAGTTTGTTTTTTAAAAAATCACAAATTGTCTTAAAAAATATAACAAATATATAGCTTCGTCAAAAGATGTTTTCATTGTTTTCTGACAATTAAGTGAGCTTTCCCTTTTGCTATATTGCAATGTACCTATCTGTACCCAACTCCTTCCATTTCAATCTGACCTTCCCTTGCAGAAGTTCTGAATTATTAGCATTTCTCAGATACGTTTCTTAACGTTTTTTTTTATCTTTTTCTTTTTTCCCCACACAATGAAAAAGCTAGAACTGAAAAATATTTGATCTGTGATTTAGAGAAATATTGTTCATTTTTAACCTCCCCCTCCCTCCCCCCACACCCCCCTCTCCATCATTGATAGTTGTTGGGCTCATATATAATAATAAACCACCCTTTCCAAGTTGTTTATAAAAAGATGGGGGATATTTTTACCCCTAGTCTTGGGAGTGCTCGTTTTAAATGCATAGGAAATCTCTTTTTGCAGAGTAAAATCTCATAAAATTTTGGCCAGATTAAAAAAAATTTATTTTTGTTTTGTTGCAAATTACTGAGAAATCTAGGCGCGGTGGTAGAAATTTAAATAAAATCCTGTTTCTGGCAATTTACGAGTTTAACTTTTTTCCAGTGGAGAAATTTTTAAAATAATTAAATAACAAAAGGTTTTGTTTGAGAAATCTTGGGGTTTGAAGAAACTGTTATAATCTCAAGTGGACTTTCAACCTTCTATATAAATAGGGGTTTGGACTGCACAATTTACAGTGCACCCTCTAAACCGTTATCTGATCAATAATGTGAAGATATCGTTGGGTTTCTAGCTAACAAACTAATTAATTCTAACAATTTTCTCCATTGTTTCCGAAGCAGAAAGTTGCAAGGCACTTTAAACCACATTTGAAAATAATCAGTTATCAAAGAGAAAATGATGAATATATAAAGCATTCATTAACAGAAAATCATTTAAAGATACCATTGTTAATCGGAGATTCCCCTTAATAAATAGAATGTTACTTTTGATTACAGTCCCTTTTATAGTTTTTAATCTTTTAAATTCTATTTTTGTTAAAATGAAGATTATTAAATTTACTTACTCTCCGATCTGATCAATGGATTTCTCTAGTTCTGAAGTGAGTAGGTCGGATCTTCTCTTCTCCATACTAGCCCGGAGAGTCTTCGTACACTCCAACCTCTCCAACCTTGTCATCTCCGTAAACTTGAGCTTGGAGTTCATAAACACAGCCATACAACGGTTCAACTCACCCCTAGATTAATTATTAATTAATTAATTAATTAACTGTGCATCCAACTTATTTTTATTGACTGTTGAAAGAAATTGGGGGTAGGTCAAACTGTCTTCAGTAATTTTCGACGTATCCAACATGCATCCTTGTTTTAAATGTCCAGTTGCATCTAATCCAATCAGGTTTCACTGACGCGCTTGGTGTTCATTCAGAACCAAATAGAGATTCCAACGGTGCGGTGGTAGGATCTATCTATCTATCTATAATCCAATTAGAGGTCCAGATGTAAAATTAGCTGTACCACTAACCGGAATTTTTTACCATCTCTGAAACAAGGGCGAACGCGTCAATAGCATTAATTATTTTTCCTTCAATCTGATATATGCTTATCTGATAAAATGGGTATAATACTCTTCCTATAGAAATACATTTTTTAATGAGCTATTCGAACTTACATCCATTCTTTCTTAATAGTTGTGGCTTCATCAGGGCAAACCATATTATCCTGGAACAATTTCTCAACACTAAACAAACAAATATTATTTTTTTATAAATCAGTGAAAATTTTACAGTTCGAGTTGCGGTTCATTAAACTGTGAAACAGTGCGCAATAACGTGCCGGGCCCTGTGATTTCCGCGCAATTTTGTGCAATTCCGTGCAATTCCAATTTGAAGCCCTAGATTTGAAACTTACCGTTTGTCTAGCATCATTCTAATCTCCACAAATCCAAGCTGAGCATCCCTCTTAGCTGTATCTTCTTTAGGTTTGAACAAAGATCCCTGAATACAAAAATTATTTTTGTTCTTTCCAAATACAAATACATTATAATCTCACATAGTTGAAAGAGTAACATTGTAAACGACTTGGTGACCTCGTAACTCTTCTATTTTTATATTAGAAGTGAGAATATGAAACTTCTTAATATACCTGAAGGGATTTCATTTTTTTTAAAGAAAAGTATTTGTGATTCAAATTATGTGTAAGACTTCAAACTTATTTTGATAGTGTCCTAATTTTTTAATCCTTTATATCTTTGCAACCTGATGGTATAATTGAAAACCTTTAATATTTAAATTATTTTGGTTTTACAGAGTAAATAATTTGCAATACCAAAGGTAAAGACCATCAGGTTGTTAAAATGTAAAGATTTAAACTTAAAGTTTAATTCTTAAATTCATAAATTTTGTTCTTATACATCTTATACATCTTATACATCTGATACATCTTATGCAACCGTTCAGATTAATTTAATTCCATTTCGATATCCCGCGGTGGTCAGACCTACGCACATGGAAAATTTTTAATGGAGAAATCAATCAAAAACATATTTAAAAGTTCCCACAATGAATATTAAGATCAAGTAAAAGAAATTTGATACACCAAACACAAGTTCCGTGGACTTCTATAAATATACTTTTGCTTGTCTGTCTGGGTGTTAATTTGTTTGTTTATTACCGATAAATGTCAAAACGGCTGAATCGATCGTACCCAATTTTTTTTTTGCGGGACCTAACATGATCCCAGGGAAGGTTTATGGATGGTAAGAATTGAAAAAATTCGCCTGAAAAAACGATTTCGAATTTTCAAATTCCACGAGAAAAATAAATGGATAAAAGAGCAACAATTTCAAGTTTAAATCGACTAAGGTGCGCGAACCTCCCTGGAAGCCTAGTGATGCCTTTTAACCTGGATAATCTCGTCAATCTTGTTTATGTACTCCCCGGTCTGCTCATACTCCTCCCACTCACAGCTCGGCCCGTCCTTCTCCGCCCTGGGGGCAACCTCCTCACCGGAGCAGTACTCCTGAATACAGATGGACATCGTTTTTTCTCGTTTTTCTGTTGTTATTTATTGGAGCCCCTCCTGTGCAAATGTCCAAACATCATTTTTTCATATTTTAAAAAATTAATTATTTATTCATATAGACTGTACAATGTCTGATCGTTATAAGTTTTCTTTTCATCAAACATCAAATAAATATCGAATATCAAACAAATCGATACGTATTTTGGAAATCAAGACGAAACCAATCTTAACGGATTTAAGAAAAAATCTACCTTCATAATGCTACAATAAAAAGCCTTGGTAAATAACGTTATGGGACGATTCTTCTAGATCAATTCCATTCGGAATAGTCCTCTTTTAAACTTTTTCAGAATGTCACAAGCTCTTAGAGATGCAATGTAAATTTTCCAGAACTCACCTGAAGAAGTTGTTTTAGCATCTCCACCATTGTCTCAACCATAACCTGGGGCTCTTCAATACCTTCGGTGAATATTGTTGTATTTACCATCATCCACATTGGGTTCCTAAACAAAAGTTTTTACAGTGATTTCCTTAATATCATCCACATCGGGTTCCTAAACAACAGTTTTTACAGTGATTTCCTTAATATCATCCACATCGGGTTCCTAAACAACAGTTTTTACAGTGATTTCCTTAATATCATCCACACCGGGTTCCTAAACAACAATTTTTACAGTGATTTCCTTAATATCATCCACATCGGGTTCATAAACAACAGTTTTTAAAGTGATTTCCTTAATATCATCCACACTGGGTTCCTAAACAACAGTTTTTACGGTGATTTCCTTAATATAATCCACATTGAGTTACTTAACAACAGTTTTTTTTACAGTGATCTACTTTTTTCTTTGAACTATTCACTGGAAGTAATAAAAGATAAAAAAGGTGACTTAACTTCATTATATGCACCGTTCACATCGGTTAACAAAAAACCTCCGATTGAGCAGAAATGTCAAAGATAAATCTCTTTTTTGTTGTTGTTCTATTGACAAGAAATTCACAAGTCACTTTTGCAGAGAAACTATTATTATCGTTGTAAATTGAACATTACCATCTTTACATGGATGAATGATCACTTTTCATTACACTTACACTCACTTTAGATATAGTTCTTACTTTGTCTTGTTATAAACATCCATCTTTTGTTGATCACAATCATCCATTGTTCCCTCGATCTTCTTCTGGAGAATCTTGGTGCTGTCCTCGCTAGTGGTGGAGATGTACTTCATCAGGTCCCTTCGCACCTCCTCGTTCTAAACAAACTTTTGAATATAATGGAGTTAAACCTTGTGGATTTAAACCACTGGCGAACCAAAAACTTTTAAATTTAGGAGAAAAAAACTGATACCAGATGTTCGAAATTTTGATTTTAAGGGATGATAGTCTAAAAACATGAAGTTAAACTTAACGTTGGCAAAAAATCATTGGAATTTATACAATATAAGGTTTTAAGTAGATGCTTTTTTCTCTTTTTTTTATGTTAAAAATAGTTATTTCTGTAATACCCCCCATTATCTGTATTAATTTACCTGTTGCATTGTAGATCTGCAGATAGATACCTGCTCTACTGGTTCCCCACCATCCTCTGTAGAATTGTAGATCTGTAGATATATACCTGTTCTACTGGTTCTCTACCATCCTATGTAGAATTGTAGATCTGTAGATATATACCTGTTCTACTGGTTCTCTACCATCCTCTGTAGAATTGTAGATCTGTAGATATATACCTGCTCTACTGGTTCTCAACCATCCTTTGTAGAATTGTAGATCTGCAGATATATACCTGTTCTACTGGTTCTCTACCATCCTCTGTAGAATTGTAGATCTGTAGATATATACCTGTTCTACTGGTTCTCTACAATCCTATGTATAATTGTAGATCTGTAGATATATACCTGCTCTACTGGTTCTCTACCATCTTCTGTAGCATTGTAGATCTGTAGATAGTAATTCATTTTCTCCATCATTTCATAAAGAACCTCAGCACCGCAGGAGTCACAGCCCTCTATAACAAGTGGTTCGATATAAGAATTTTTATTTGCTTTTAACTCTGATTTTCTGCTTCTCATATCTTTTTAACCTGATTTTGTTAGCCTGAGATATTTCAAATTTTAACTTTTGTATCTGTCAGAGTTGATTGTTTGAAATATTGAAGTTCTACGACATCAGTTTGGATAGAAGGATTAGAAAATTAGAGTGTGAGGCAGGTATTAGTTGATTGATTGATAGATTGTCATATTAGTTGATTTATTAAAAATATTGACTTTTTGATTGATTAATTGATTTATTGGTTGATTGAATGATTTATTGGTGGATATATTGACTTGCTGAATCATATATTGACAGATTGACTTGATTGACATATTGACAGATTTGGTTGATTTTTTGATTTATTGATTGTCTGTTTGATTAACTTATTAATTGACTTTCTCGTTGATTAATTAATTAACTTGTTGATTAATTAATTGATATAGCAGTTGATTGATTGATTAAACTACCTGGTCCACAGCCAGCCTTGCATTCTTTAACCAGTTCTTGTAGTTTATTACTGATGGGTGCTAGAGATCTAGAGGTCGTCTTCTTTAGTTTATCCTCATCCTTAAAAGACCACGGTAAACTTGAGGTCATGGTTAAAATTTTAGGGAGTCTAAACTTTTCTCCAGTAAATGTAGATTTTTTGTATTTGCTATTTTTCTAGGACTATAAATTTAAAACATTTAAGTATATAAAGCCTCTTTACAGATTTTTAATGAGAGATAAAAAAATGACCGAATATGTTCTGTTTTGAATCTTGCTTTTTTAATTCACCTTAGTTTTAGACAGCTTAGTAATCACATCCTCTATTTCCTCTCTGTAATTTAATTCATTATTATAAAAGGAAAATCCAATATGTCAACTGCAAAACGTTTGGAACTTTGTTTTAAAAGTTTAGTCGAAATTAAATGTCAAAAGATTTAAAGGTTTCAAAACAAAATAAGACATATTTTTATTATGTTTTACGGGACTGTAAACTTTATCCTCCGGCCTTCACACACCGGTATCATTAAAACCTGAATCTGATTACTTTTGCAGAGAAACCACAAATGAAAATAAACAATTTAAATAAACAGAAATACGAATATCTAATTCATACTTGATCAGACGTAGCTCTATACAGGGTACCGTTGTAAATAGGACATTGCCATCTATGCATGTAAGTCCCATGAAATTAGCTTACCAGTTTCTTTAAGAGTGATATTTTGATTAAATAAATAAATGAACATCTGACCCAAGAATATAATGCAAGGAAAGTTAATTGCAGTTGCGTATACTCTGCGTACATATTGAAATCAGTTCTCTCTGGGCGGAATTTGTAAACAAGAAAAGATGTCTCAGTGTTCGTTTAGTATCCGAGAAGGTCAGAAGCATTGAATTTTAATAACTTTGATAATTCACATAATAGTTTCCTATGACCAGAATATTTCATTGATTATTTATGTGAAAGATGGATACCATGTCAGGCTTCGACATCCGTCAGGTGTTTACATTACCGCCCAGTGACAGTACACTGCAGTACAAAAGATGCGTACACCACTGAAATTACTTTCCTTGCATTACATCCTTGATCTGACCTGATGGCCTTGAGATTGTTTAGTTTAGTTTCCACAATCAGGCGTTCAGCTTCGTCAAAGGTTGCGAACAAAGAGGGAAACAGTCTTTCGGTTTCATCGTCAATTTTCCTAAACAAATTTACAACATGAAACATCAGGCAAAAACGTTTTGTTTTGAAGATCTAATAAAAAAAAGTTTTGGGCAAAAATTCGAAAATTTCAAAGAAAGAAAAGAAAAAACATTAAAAAATTTAAAAATATTAAAAATTGAAAAATGGGAAAAAACCTGTTGCAGTCCATAAGCTCCATAAAATACATGTTTGGTGGCATACATTCTCCTCCTTCTCCTCCTGCTCCACTTCCTTCTCCTTCATCTCCTTCTCCTCCATCTTCTTCTTCACATAGAAAATAATAATGTAAATATATAATTGATTACTAAGCACTAAAAAAAATCTGCGTGGTTCACTTAGTTCCCCGATGGACGGAAATTCGTATCCAACTAATCAGGACATCGACTTTTAGAACCGGGTTCCTCAGAAAATAATGATAATTTGAATCGATTGATAGTAATGAAAAAATACCTGTTTCTCCTTCTTCCATGTCAGCACACATTATCAATTTGTTAATCTTTTCACTGAGAAAAAAAATACAAAAAATTTTAATTTTTAAATCGTTTAGAAATGATTTTTTACCTGAGTCCATCAAGAAGTTCACATTCCTCACAATCTCCTTCCTCAACCTTCTTAGCAACTCGGCCCTAGGGGAAAAATCATGGTTAACCGATCGACATTTCTTTAAAAAAGTGTGCAGTGAAAACAGACCCATTTCACTTGATTTTTATAAGTGATTGCATAATTCATTAGTAAAACTATTTGCTTTGAACCACATCAAATTTACTTTAATATTGATTTAATGTCGTCTTTATATTCTACAGTTTTCTGGTTATCACTGTACGCCCATTTTACAGCACATCGTGAGCGTACATGTCAAATGAGCCTGCTGCCGTAGAACTTAAATTTTCCTTCCTTCAATAGGGATTTTATGCAACTTACTTCATGCAGTAAATCGTGTAATGTATGGGAATTTCCTTACAGAAAAATAAAATAATCCTGCGCCTTTCGAAACCAGAGATCCTTACAAAGAAGTTTAATTTTGACGGGAGGAAATGCAGTGTATAATTTGTTATTTCTCTTTCCCTGTGATCATCGTGCGCCTCGAATGAATAAAAGTATTTCTTTAAGTACTGTTAATTATTTTGATTCATTATATCTGACTCCTATTCTTTAAGTACTGTTAATTATTTTGATTCATTATATCTGACTCCTATTCTTTAAGTACTGTTCATTATTTTGATTCATTATATCTGACTCCTATTCTTAAAATTGATTAAATGATCTTAATAATTAACTTGATCTTAGAATTTTTTTTGATCAAAAAATTGATCTTGACCTTGACCTTTATCTTAATCTTGAACCTGATTACCTGAGGCAGCATCATGACCCTCATGACCTCGTTGTTGACCTTCATCCTTAGTTCAAGGAGGTCGTCTCTCACTTCCTTCAGCTAAATAAAGTTTAATATTATCATCATATTAGAAAAGAAACATTCTTGTATATTGGAAAAATATCAATAACTCAACAAAATATATTAAAAACAAATTAATAAAATCATATTTCATCGCCCCCCCCCTTCAAAAAATTCTGAAAGCTGAATAGAATTTAATTTGTTTTTCTAAATATAAAAAGTCCTGGATGCAAATGCTGAGCAAAATTCATTTATAAACAAAGAAAAGAAAAAAAATAGAAACAAAAGAAATTTTTGTTTACCTTTTCAACACTGGCAGCGTCTCTTTCTACAAGTTTAAGTAAAATACTCATGATATCCATCCTAAACAAACATTTTGGCTTTTATTTTGTGATCCCGAGAGTAACTAAGTTCAAAAACGATAAAAAATCGACATTTGCTGCCATTTAAGGATTGTTATGATTTAAATATTTTAATTTTAGCATTAGCTTAAAGGAACTGTAGACATAATATTAGATTAAAGGAACTGTAGACATAATATTAGCTTGAAGGAACTGTAGACATAATATTAGATTAAAGGAACTGTAGACATAATATTAGCTTAAAGGAACTGTAGACGTAATATTAGCTTAAAGGAACTGTAGACATAATATTAGCTTAAAGATACTGTAGACGTAATATTAGCTTAAAGGAACTGTAGACGTAATATTAGGTTAAAGGGACTGTAGACGTAATATTAGCTTAAAGGAACTGTAGAAGTAATATTAGATTAAAGGAACTGTAGACGTAATATTAGCTTAAAGGAACTGTAGAAGTAACATTAGATTAAAGGAACTAGACGCAATATTAGATTAAAGGAACTGTAGACGTAATATTAGCTTAAATGAACTGTAGACGTAATATTAGCTTAAAGGAACTGTAGACGTAACATTAGCTTAAAGGAACTGTAGAAGTAATATTAGATTAAAGGAACTGTAGACGTAATATTAGCTTAAAGGAACTGTAGACGTAATATTAGCTTAAAGGAACTGGAGAAGTAATATTAGATTAAAGGAACTGTAGTCGTAATATTAGATTAAAGGAACTGTAGACGTAATATTAGCTTAAAGGGACTGTAGACGTAATATTAGCTTAAAGGAACTGTAGACCTAATATTAGCTTAAAGGGACTGTAGACGTAATATTAGCTTAAAGGGACTATAGACGTAATATTAGCTTAAAGGCACTGTAGACGTAATATTAGCTTAAAGAAACTGTGGACGTAATATAAACTTAAAGGAACTGTAGACGTAATATTAGCTAAAAGGGACTGTATACGTAATATTAGCTTAAAGGGACTGTTTCACGCCTAAAAATTCATTTGTGAACAATTCCTTTAAATAAATATATGCTTTTTACCTAATGTTAGTAAGATTCTCCTCTTGTTTTATATTCTGATCAGGGCAGGTTGCAATCTCAGATTTACGGAGTTTAAAAATTCGATCCAAAACCACCTCTCTCACTTCTAAAACCTAGATCACAATAAATATACTTTTCTTTTTAATCCAAAAAGCACAAGAAAGAACTTTGACGGAAAGCTAGGAACGTTTATAATTAATTTTAAAAATGAACAATTATTATCCAGATTATTTTTCTGAAATCTAAGTATGTTCATTGTTCATGGAGTTTATAAATATTATTTTTTTCTGAATTAGCACATTTTTATTTTTATGAACTTACTTGAGTAAATAAACGGTGTCCGAATTTAATGAATTTAAGCCGCGTCTCAAATCCCAAAAAAACGGTTTTATTTGAGCGCTGGCTTAAATCTTGAAAAATTGAATACAATTCTACAGGGTGTCCCAAAAAACATGGGAATTCAGTGACGAATTGGATATCGTCTTTGTCATGAATTAGCATTGTAGTACCTAATTTCAAAAGCCATAATATTATTATAATATTTATTTTATGAAAAGGGTAAAAGACTGTAAGGTGTGTCTATAATGTCTCTGCAAGATGAACAGTGAAGACAGACAAGTTTACTCTGTTTGTTTACTGCAATTTTCTTGTTTTACTAAGTACAACCGTATGCAGCCAAAACATAAACAAACAAAATGTGAACTTAGCAGACGAAACTCTTACAAATTACAGCTTTCTCAGTAGGTATCACTTTACTAAATCAAAGAATTATCTAAAAAGACGATATCGAATTCGTCACTGAATTCCCATGTTTTTTGGGACACCCTGTAAGTGCAACCAACCATATTTGAGCCGAGGCTTCAATTTAAGCCACCACTCAAATTCTTTAAATTCGGCATGATTTAAGATATTTTATGATGCCAAGCTATCAAGTTGGAGAAAATCAAAAGTTCAAATGCATTAAAGTACAAGGTTATTCACAAAGGATGAAACTTTAATGACATGAATCACATTTAATGCAGACTTACCCATCAAAGATGATACTTAAAGGGACCGTTCACTTATTTGGGTAATTTCATGGTAAACTATTAGCTGTTAATTGGGATCAGTCTTTCTTTTCATAGACAACTAGGTGGCCGGAGAAAAATCAGATTTTTACTTCAGAATTCGAGCGCAAAGGGACGGTCCCTTTGTCTAAAACACTATACTAGACGTTTTTCAGCAACAACAGCCCAAACAAATTTAAATATATCATATTTAAATGCCATTATGTGTTAGCTATTATATCCTAAAATATGAAAACTTTTGATATTTGAATTAGCAATAGATTTACGTACATACTACACATATATATATATATATATATATATATAGCTATCCATAATTCAAAAACATCTTGTGTAAGACGACATTTATTCTCGCCTTCGTTTGAAAAAATCTTTTCTCACCTTCTTCATAGTCTTAGACACAGTATCCTCAAGGATTGCGACGGATCCTTTCTGATCCTTAGCATCCCTTAATCCACGCAGTAGTTCCTCAACTTTATCACTAGATACAATTACAAGATTAATAAAAAAAACCGCGAAATTTATTTCATGGCATGCAGGGTGTCCCACGAAACATGACACATGGTAAATTGTTTTAAATGTCTTCTTCCATATATTGTATTAGATATCAAAGACTTGTTGAAGTTGATTTTGTTTATAAAATCTTTTACTCAAATATGTTTTGCTTAAAAACCATAAAACTCTGGAATAGAATTTTAGACTTAAAGCTCGCATTGAAATAGATCAATGAACATGAGAAACAGAAATTGTGCAGTGTAAACAGACCCATTTCACTCAATAGGGGATTTAATAAGTTACTTGTGAAACTTTTACTTAGTGACAACATTAAATACACTAATTATTGCTGAAATGGCGTCTCTGTATTTTAGAGTATTCTTTTTCTCACTGTAGACTGTGTAAAATCATAAGATTAGAAAATGAGAAAGGGATTAAATATTAATCTTTCAATTTTTTAGAAATATTTTCTTACTTTACTTCTTCTCTTAGGAACTGAATATATTCCCAAGATTCCTCACAATCGTCCGCCGCGCTATCTTCCGCCGCATCTCCGTCCGCCCCTTCCGCTGCTGGTGCTGCATCGTCAGCCTCCGCTGTATCCGCTGCTGCATCATTCGCTGGCGGTGGAGCAGCTGCCGGCGGAGCAGCAGCTGCCGGCGGAGCAGCAGCCGCTGGCGGAGCAGTATCTGCCGGAGGAGCATCATCCTGAGCTAAAACTGCTCCAAGTCCAAGTATCAAAATACAAAGAACCTTTGTACACATCCTAGAATAAATAAAAAAATTAGCATTTTCTAAAAGTACGTAGAATTATTAGAGCATCAAGAAGAGAAAGGACGTTAGAACATTAATGCAGATTTCATATGGTTAAACTTTTATATTTATACGGATGTGACCCAATTTGTCAACTTAATTTAAAGGTAACAGAACGATGTCATGGCTTATTTAAATCGATTTAAGGATACATTCCAAATGTTAATACCTCAGGCTAAAAACTACATTACTGTTACGCTGTACCTGTAATTGTATCTTAGCTTTTAAACGTAAAATGTTGTCACACAATGGTTGGCGATTATATCAATGCAATAAAGAAGACTTTTTATTAATAATTCTGGACTCTTGAATCTTGATAAGCATTTGTCAAGTTACAAGTCTCTGCGCTTGGAAATAGAAAGGTGTCTCTATATATATGTAAACGACAACGACTGTATCGATTTTTGTAATTTGAATATTTATATATTTATATAGTTGAGAATGCAATTAGAGAAACTAAAAAATGTTGAGTTCGAAAAAAAACTGTTAAAGGAGTGTTGCAGGCGTGAGATAAAAAAATGATTATTTTTTTCATTAAAGAGAAAGTATGCGGTTGGAATGCAGAATTGGGAGTGCTATACACGGCTAGAGTAAAGTATGACTTTTCAAATTTAACATTTTTTGGACATTTTTGCAAAATAAACTTTACAGTCCATTGGATTAAGAATAATTGATCCACTGATGTAAGACTGTAAAAACGCATCTTTTTGTTCTTACCATTAAAGGAAGCGTAATTTTAAGTATCCATGTTATTTTATTTAAGCTTTTTATTTTCTATTGCGGTTTCTCTGCAAAAGTGACTTGCGCATTTCTTGCTTAAAAGAAAAAAGGTAAAATTATCGGAATTAAACACTTTCCTAATCAGAAGACGACGTTATCTTCAACAGTTTTGGTCAGATTAAGGTTTCAAGGGTACCGTTGTAAATCGGGCATTGCTATCTTTGGTGAAGCGATGACTTATATTACGATTACAGTCCCTTTAAAGTTTTCACAGTTTCTTAATCGAGCTGGTCGTTAAAAATGGAAAATTCTAAAATATACTGCAAACTGACACCCTTCTTGAAATTGGAATTTTGTATTAGAAAAAATTATAAATTTAGGGATAAAACAAATTGACAACTTTAATAGGAAGGAAGGAAGGATTATTTTTTTGATTACTATCTAAAGAAATTATTACAATTGGTTCAGTGTTGTACAAAAACCATTTCGAAAAAAAGTTTTGTTTCAGATCCCCAGTAGAATGTATTGTGAGATAATTCAATTAAATAATCTGTTTATAATATCCTCCTAGAAACAGCAATATACTATTTTTCCCAGAAACAGCAGTACACTATTGCTCCCAGAAGCAGTAGTACACTATTGCTCCCAGAAACAGCAGTACGCTATTGTTCCCAGAAACAGCAGTACACTATTGTTCCCAGAAACAGCAGTACACTATTGCTCCCAGAAACAGCAGTACACTATTGCTCCCAGAAACGGCAGTACACTATTGGGTTTCCATCAAAATTTTGTGATCTCGTAGCTCCTTTAGGTTTGATTTTATGAACAAGTATAAAAAAAGCAAATTCGACTTGTGACAACTTACATATAAGAAATTCAAAACAAATTAGCTCTTCTCAATAGCTCTTAATAAAAGGAGTTATGATTGAAAACATATAAGATTTGAATCTTACATGAAATTTACATTAGTTTAACGTGAGGGATAAAACAAAATGATACAAAGTAGACGACCAATGTTTGCAACAGTCCAAAGTAAAATTAAATCTTTTTATTTGACCTGAAATTTAAAATTGAAAGCACTGTTTGCAGATGTTTTCAAGTCAAGGCCGAGTTTTCTACTGCAGATAACTCTTCGATCCTTGGCTTTTATTACCCGAGGTGAGAGCTGTGGATAGATAGATAGATCTGGGTGCGGAAACTGCAAAAACATAGAAATTAACGATGCTTTCCTATGTTCCGATGCAGTCTCCAGAAACTTTTTTTTACTCAGGCGGCGTTCCAAGAAAAATTAGTTGTAAACGTCCAGTGACAATAAATAGTTTAAGATTATAAGATTATGGTTTTAAAAATCAAAATGATAATTATTTATGGATATTAACAAATTATGAATTATAATTTGAATCGTTAAGAATTGATTTATAAATATATATTGGATAAAATAAAAATTGATTGCATGCATAAGCAAATGAAATAAAAATGTTATTTTTATCCCTAAACATAATATTTGTCTTTCTCCATCTGCCCTTAACTGAAAACTCCAGGTTCAGTTGAAGTATAGTACTGACTTATAAACGGGACACCAATCATCCCAGTCTAGTAAGATTAATCTGTTTTAAGAGGGTGGTTGAGCTGAGCTGGGAGAATAAAGTTAATTTTTTAAATTAGGGACC